>NC_063171.1:67767980-68006513 GCF_023159225.1 Perognathus longimembris pacificus
TCCGGGCCACACTGCTTCCTTGGGCATGGCGGGCCGCGGCGTTCCAGGGCGGTCCTCCCTCCTAACCAGGCCGCCTGCCAACTGCGTGCGCTGGGGTAGGAAGTGAGCCGCCTGAAGATGACAAACAAAACCAGGGGAGACAGGGTCCCCCGAGGCTGAGCCGTCGCCGGCCCCGCCCCCTCCGGTGGCTTCGCGCCAGCCCCCAGGGGGTCCGGCCAGCCCCCGGCGGCGGACACGCTGCCAGGCCACGCTGGGCAGGGTGGCCCACGGCGTGCCCTCGAGGGCCCCGAGGACGGGGCACTGGCGGGGGGGGGGGGCTCCCTGGCTTCAAGGTTTAGCTAAACTTGGCACCAGCCTCATTGCCCATCCATGGCCTACTAGCCACACTCGGGGTGCGTCTCCGGGGCTGCACTGCCATCCCCACTGCCAAGCTTCGCGTGGTTCTCAGACGCCCAGAGAACACAGCCCCCGCGGGCCGGTGGGCCCGTCCCTCCCCAGCGCTTCCCCTCCATCAGGAGGGGAGGGAATGTCTGCATCTCTGAGATTGTGCCTGACACGGGTGTTGCTGGCTGTGAATGACACCCTAAGAACTCCTGAGGATGGGACCTGCTCGTGCCTCCACGACGGAGGTCACGGGAGGGAGAAGGCAGGTCTGCGCACTTCCGGGCACTCAGGGCTGCAGGAAAGGGCTCAATCTCTCTCTCTCTCTCTCCTCTCTCTCTCTCTCCTCTCTCCTCTCTCTCTCTCTCTCTCGTCTCCCCCCCCCCATGTCTGTTGGTCATGAGGCTTGAACTCGGGGCCTGGGTGCCTTTTAATTTGACATCAGCAAGCAGGTGGTGGGAATAGGGGACGTAGTTACTGTATTATTCACCCTTTTCTATAATGTTTGTGTTCATCAGAAGAGAATAACCTTACAATGACTGGCTTTGCGCCCTCCTTTGGCCGGTTTGTGCTGTAGCAGAGCTCTTTTGCTCAAGGCCAGTGCTCTACTACTTGAGCCACAATGCCATGTTGGGTTTTCTGGTGGTTCATTGGAGTTAAGAGTCTCATGGACTTTCCTGCCCCGGCTGGCTTTGAACCGTGATCCTTAGATCTCTGCCTCCCGAGTAGCTAGGATTACAGGCGTGAGCCACGAACTCCTGGGCCCGTGTTTCTCTAGCCCAGAAGGTATTTCCTGTGGGCTCTGGTTACCCCTGTTTACTTCCCTGATTGGAATTCAACTGGGTATTTGCATTTCTGGATTTTTTTTTCCTCTCCTTGCATGCTGCTGAAGCTGGTCACAAACTGCTGAGCTCCAGGGCTTCTTTCCTGACCTCCCTAGTGGCTGAGACTACACATCTGCACAGCGCCCCGCTAAGATGGATGCCTTAAAAATTCACACCTTAGCTGTTGTTTGATGCATACTGCAGAGTATCCCTTTCTTCCTTGCTGCTCCCATAGATGCTTGTCTCCCTCATGCTGGTGGAGGGTCTGGGTGTCATCTGTTGGGACCACTCTGCCAGCTGGGAAAGGACCCTCTTTGGGCATTCTACAGCAAGGGTTGACACCCTGTGGACTAGACCAGTTAGCTGGGTGTCCGCAGTAGCAGAAACCGGGCAGAAGTATCCTGTGTGATTGGAGAGAGGGGAGGGCTTTGTTTGCATAAATTTCCCCCAAGCAGCCCATTCCAACACTTAGGGGAAATCTCCCAATCAACTATCACCATCTTCCCATTTCCCCCAGGAGGAACAGTGGACCAGGGCGGGACCTGCTGTCTCCTTTCAGAGAACAAGACCTGTTCTTTACTGTCTACGTAGGGTTATTGTTTATCTTTTTATCTTCTCTGTAAGATGATGCATTATGTTGTATCATCTTCCTGTATTATACTGGACTGAGATCATCTTTGTCATTTTTAACTTCTCACAGGGTGGGAAGTTAAAAGGATATCTACTTTTAAAATAGTTTTCTTTGACATTGTACACTTTGAGCATTTTAGGACTCTTTCAGTCTTCCCTAGTGTTACATAATTTTTCCCTAGACAACCAAACTAGAGAGTACATTACTTTCTCCCTACCAAGGACCTTAGATTTGGGGCTGTTTATAATGAACTATGAAAAAAATTGTTTTACAGCATACAGAGATACCTGAATACCATGTTTATTATAATATGATTCCCAGTAACCTAATGGAATCAGCCTAGGTACCCATCAGCAATGACTGGATAAGGAAAATATAGTATACATATGCATTATTCAGCCATAAAGAAAAGCAAAATCACGTCATCTGCGGGAAAATGAATGGAAGATCCATAGTACAGTAAGTCAGATTCACGTCTTCTCTCAGAATCTGGATTAAAAACAACAAAAAAGAGGCATAAATAGATGGTGGACTATTTTAGGAGGGGAAGAGAAAGGGGATTCGTGGGAGAAGTGAGTAGAAGAAAAGCCAGTCATGAGGGAGGGAGTGATCAAAGTACATATCTACATGGAAAAATGTCATAAGGAGACTCATTTCGTACAATTAATTTACTGTGACTTAAAACAAGAAGTGTGGCAGAGCCGGGCGCTGGTGGCTCAGGCCTGTTGTCATCCTAGCTACTCAGGAGGCTGAGATCTGAGGATCACGGTTCAGAGTCAGCCTGGGAGAAAAGCCCGCAAGACTCTTATCTCCAATTAACCACCAGAAAAACCAGAGGTGGCGCTGCGGCTCCAGTGGTAGAGCGCTAGCCCCGAGCTGCTTGCTCAGGGACAGCTCGCAGGCCCGGTGTCTGCTACTGCTCAAGGGCAAAGCATAGCGCTGTTCCTCACCCCGACAGGAAAAGAACAGAACTCAAAGAGTGAAGCTTGGTTTCTCCCGATGGCCTGTCGCTCTCCCCCTCAGCATAAAGTCAGGGACCACCTGTACAAAGCAAGGGCTCTCAGTGGCCTCCGGTGTGGGCGGCACCTCTGGTTGAACGGGC
Organism: Perognathus longimembris pacificus; assembly: GCF_023159225.1. NCBI lineage: Eukaryota > Metazoa > Chordata > Mammalia > Rodentia > Heteromyidae > Perognathus > Perognathus longimembris. Next base: position 67,770,919 of record NC_063171.1, read on the forward strand.
CTCACCATTCCATGGGAGCGTAGCGGTAGACACGACAGCGCGGGGCCGAGGCCCAGTCTGGTCACCGTTTAAACACCCTTGGACTGGCCCACGTGGCTCCAGTGGAGCCCTCAGGGGCCTGGCAGCCCACGGAGGCAGCTCCGGGCCCGGGCCTGTCCCCCCTGCCGCAGTGGGGCCTCTGGGATGGACGCCATAACCAGGGTGCACTTGCTGCTCTTCTCCTCAGCGCCCGCGTGCCCGAGCGCTCTACCCACGAGCCGCACCCCGGCCACTGAACTTCCTCTTGGTTTTGGGGTGCCCAGTTACCACTCCCTCTGGGATGGTTATACATTAGGCCGAAGAGAGTGCTCCAGGGGGCGTTCTGAGACTTCTTAACACAAGTTTTAACTTTATTACTTTTCTAAAACTGACGTTAAGGTAGGAATGTATTTCTGTTCCCTAAGGAAGCTGCTGTTTATCCAACATTCAGATCAAGTTCATTTCTTTTGATTAGTATTGGATTTTCTTCTTCGTGTGTAGACTTTCCTAAATTGACATTTACAGACCACGCAGGGCCTGTGCCGGGAGCCCTTCCTCCCGTTATCCGTGACAGGGAGACGGGGATGGCCCTGCCCGGGGCCCATCCCCCCGGGCTCGGTGACCGTGCGTCCTCCTGCCTTCTGCAGCGTGACGAGGCGTCCTTGTTAGGGATTCTCTGCCCCAGAAGGGATGGCGATTGTCCCATTTGGCTTCACTTCTAACATAGCGGGAGGACGCGGCAGCATTGGAAAGCTAACGGGGCTGTACATGCGGATGGAAATAGCAGCAAATTCAGTCAGACCTACTTTCGGCAGAGAAAATGAGTCCAAGAAGAAAGCTGCAAAAATAGGAACGCAGCACATTTTATTTCTAGACCTTTCCTTGTCTTGGGAGCCCAGTGCTGGAGGATCCTGGGCCGCGGCGACTCCTGCGTGTCACCCCCGCGTGTCACCCCCGCGTGTCACCCCCGCGTGTCACCCCCGCGTGTCACCCCCACGTGTCACCCCCCGCAGGGAGTGCGCCTTTGGCACTGGGCGCTGCCCACCACACGCAGGCCACGGTCCAGGGCGTGTCCGTGTCCTGGCCACAGGCTGCATTCTGTCACCCGGCCTTCTTCGGGGACACGGAAGTCCTCGTAGTCGCTGAGCTGCCTGCGAGTCCCTGACTTGGCGTTCTTCTCCTAGGCGGCCTGGAACCTTCCTCGAGTAGGAAGTTGCCAGGCAGATGAGCAAAACCTCCACCGCACGCCCACTGAGGCCCGGCCCGGGCTGCCCTGGCCCGGCAGGGAGACGCCCGTCGTGTGCGGTGGCCCCGGCCGCCCCCGCCGTTCCCGCCCCGGGCGTGGCCTCTGTCACAGCAGATTTCCTTCCCTTCCGAGACGGGAAGGCTGAGCCACAGCGCGCGGTGCCTGGAGCCGATTGCTGCGCAATGCGGGCGAGTCCTGCGCCCACGGGCGCCCCAAAGCAGCCAGGCCACGCGGCTCCCACATCCGCTAGCAAAGCGCGTGTCCTCGCGTCCCGGGCGTCCGTGGCCCCCCCTTCCGCTCAGGGGCCGCCCCTCCAGGGAGTGGGGTTCGGTCCTGCCCTCCCCTTCATCCCGGCTGTCTCGGGGAGTCCTCTCCCAGGCTCCACACGCAGCAGGGCACGCCAGCGAGCTTGCTCGCACGCGTGGCCGCACACAGGGCGTTTCACGTGGGCAGCGGCTTGGGTGGACGGAGGGGACAGGAGCTCGTGCCGTCGGCTTTCCTCTAGGGCGGGTGTACTCTGGACCTGTGTCCAGGGAGCTTAGGAAATTGCCATCGTCAGGAGCTGCTTCTTCGCTCTTTCTTTGCGTCCCCGCCTTCTTCCCCTCTGCCCCGGCACAGGGAGGTGGAAGGTCAGACGGGCTACATTTAAGAAAGAGCTGAGGGGCAACCAAGCATGGCGGCCTCGGGACGCAGGCCCCCAGGCGGGAGACGTGGGAGCTGAGAGAAAGCTGGAGTGGAGATGGCTGCAAGGACGGCCGTGCCCGCGGGCTCCCCTCCCGGAGGGCGGGCGTGGGAGGCGCCCTGGAATGGACATCGCAGTGCTAGCCTCTGGATCCTGGCCCAGACTCAGAATTTCTGGCGAGAGTGTGGTTTGTGATGTGAAATGCCCAGGGTCAAACCCTTGCCCGCCGAGTGCCAGGCCCGGGGCTCTGTCGCAGCGCCACAGATACATTTTGAGGGGACTCCTCAAGGGTAGTGTTGAAGGCTGGACAACGCTTCACTTGGGGCGTGAGTCTTGGAGAGGCAGTGGATGACAGAGGTTTCTGGGGGTTTTGGGGCACTGTGCCATGAGTGGTGCTGGTCTGAAGAGCTTCGGCATTGGTGGTTCTGGGCAGAACTCCGGGGGCCGCCTACCTTGTTCTGTAGGGTTCCTCGCATTGGGTTCTGTGGGAACAGAGGCGTCCAGGAAAGCCCAGACTCATAGATTGTGCTAAGGCTGAATTTATAAATACATTTTTTTTTGTCTTTTCTTTTTTGGTACTGGGGATCAAACCCAGGATGTTGCACTTGCTAGGCAAGCGCTTTGCACTGAGCTCCATCCCAGCCCTAAATACATTTTTTTAAAAATAGGAAGGTGCATTTGCAGACAGTCATTGCCTGTGGACAGCCCCCACTCCCTCTGTGGTCTGGGTAGAGTCTTTTCCTGTGCCCTGCAGTGACCAAAGGTGGGAAGTTTCCTCCAATGTGTTCTGGATAGGCCCCCACTAAAATCTATTAAAGCTATCAAATATAGTCAGTGCCATTTCCCAATAATTAACGTGGGGGGCTGGGAATATGGCCTAGTGGTAAAGTGCTTGCCTCATATACAAGAAGCCCTGGGTTCGATTCCCCAACACCACATATATAGAAAAAAGCCAGAAGTGCACTGTGACTCAAGTGGCAGAGTGCTAGCCTTGAGCAAAAAGAATCCAGGGACAGTGCTCAGGCCCTGAGTCCAAGGCCCAGGACTGGCACCAAAAACAAAACAAAATAAATCAAATAATTAACATGGCGTGGAGTCGTGCTTACAAACAAATACTGGTTCCAGTTTGGAGATTTTGGACCTAGTTACAAGGGCCTAGCCCCATCCATATCTTAATAAAGGGTATCAGGGGAACATCGAGTTACGTTCAACATCTGTACACATCCCGCCAGCTTCCTGCAGCTCCAGAAATGTCCTGGCCGTGGCATCTTCCGAGTGTCAGGATTTTTTTTTTTTTATCATAGTCCCAGAAGTGTGATGTTTGCAGCGTGTGTGAGTGTGTGAGTGTGTGTGTGTGTGTGTGTGTGTGTCCTGGTGTCCTGTGTTCTGATTGCTGCAGTTGCTGGTGGTGCTAAGCGCTGAGTCACTGGCAGTCCAGACCCTTACATCACAGCCCATTGTCCTTTCTTCTTTGCTAGGCGTTTGAGGACTCTTGCAGTGTTTTTGTTTTGTGTTAGTTTTGTCTGCCTGTTAGGAAATCGGGGTGCAGACACCCAGAGGCTGCTGGGGGCTCTGCACAAAGCTCTGCCGGGGCCGGTGGTCCCAGCAGGCAGTGAACACTCTGCAGACACGGGGTGGGGGGGTTGGGGGGGGACCTCAGAGGCTTGCGTTATTTTCAGCGGCGGGAGCTGAGTTTACCCATCACTTCATACGCTGTGAATCCAGCCATGTCCCTTGTCACACAAGGATCATAGACACTGCTAACTGTCTTTGTGACAGAAATATTTGGAGGAGCAGCCTCTGGAGAGGGCTACATGAATTTGTTTAAATGACTGTTTTGAACAAAACTTGTCACTTTACTAAACATATTGGTTATAAAAGTTATCTACAGGGGCTGGGGAATATGTCCTAGTGGCAAGAGTGCTTGCCTCATATACATGAGGCCCTGAGTTCAATTCCCCAGCACCACATATACAGAAAATAGCCAGAAGTGGCGCTGTGGCTCAAGTGGCAGAGTGCCAGCCTTGAGCAAAAAGAAGCCAGGGACAGTGCTCAGACCCTGAGTCCAAGGCCCAGGACTGGCAAAAAAAAAAAAGTTATCTACAGGGTTGGGGATGGCTTAGCAGTAGAGTGCTTACCTTGAATGCATGAAGCCCTGGGTTCAATTCCTCTGCACCACATAAACAGAAAAAGCCAGAAGTGGCGCTGTGGCTCAAGTAGTAGAGTGCTAGCCTTGAGCAAAAGGAAGCCAGGGACAGTGCTCAGGTCCTGAGTCTAAGTCTCAGGACCTGCCCAAAAATAAGTTATCTAGATATTATGTAAAAATTGAGGCAGGAGGCATGGAGTAGGAAAGGAACTGTAAACGATGAAGTAAAAATTGTACAGCGGGGCTGGGGATATAGCCTAGTGGCAAGAGTGCCTGCCTCGGATACACGAGGCCCTAGGTTCGATTCCCCAGCACCACATATACAGAAAACGGCCAGAAGTGGCGCTGTGGCTCAAGTGGCAGAGTGCTAGCCTTGAGCGGGAAGAAGCCAGGGACAGTGCTCAGGCCCTGAGTCCAAGGCCCAGGACTGGCCAAAAAAAAAAATAAATAAAAAAAAATTGTACAGCGAATCTAGAGGCAGAAGTAGGATTGCTTGAATGTAGGAGTTTGGGGACAGCCGGAGCAATACAAGGAGACCCCTGTCTTCAAAGTTACAATCTAGAGGCTGAAGATGCAGGTCTGTGCTAGCTTAAGCCTTCGCATGCATGAGGCCCTGGCTTCCATCCTTCCTTCCTCCCCCACAAAGGATGTATAGCTCATCACCTAGGAATAATGACTGTTAACACTTTGGGAATTTTTTTCTTTTCTTTTTTTTACCAGTCCTGGGCCTTGGACCTCAGGGCCTGAGCGCTGTCCCTGGCTTCCTTTTGCTCAAGGCTAGCACTCTGCCACTTAGCCACAGCGCCACCTCTGGCTTTTTCTGTGTATGTGGTGCTGAGGAGTCGAACCCGGGGCTTCATGCATGCGAGACAAGCACTCTACCGCTGAGCCACGTTCCCAGCCCACTATGAACACTTGATTCATAATATTTACTTTTCTTCTGTACGTCATTGATGTGCGTATACATGTACATAATTGGGTCCATACTGCACACTATGTAAGTTGGAAAGTAGGCTCTGCGTATACCTCGCACCTTTACGTCATGTTCTAAACTACTGTGGGTTGGTGCGGTGGGAGCCGAGGTACAGCTCCTGAGTCTTCCATTTTATTTTTTCCCCTGGGATTGTTTCCTGGTGGAGACAGCACCCGCACAGGTCCACACTGTCCGTCTACCTTGACTGGCCGCCAAAGCATCTCCCCAGGAAGTGCCCGGCACCACCCCTGTTCTTGGGTCTCCCGGGAGCCCCTGGTGTGCGTCTGTCCTGGCTGGTGGCTGTCACGCTTCCCTGGACGTCTTGCCAGCGCGTTCCCGGGCCTCAGCCTCTGCCTCACACTCGGTGGGCCTGGGCTGGGGAGGAGGCTCTGGTGACGCTGTCCGCGCTGGCTGGCGATTCGTGGCCTCCGATGGGAGATGGCGGCCATGGCTCCCTCCAGGCCTCTGCAACGCACATGGCTACGTAACTCTACGTATCTAGAGTCTTCCTTCGCGGAGTCGTCATGTTACGGTTCTGCCTCTGCGGTGTCTTACGGAGGACAGAAATGTTTTCTTAAGATCGGGGTCTGGCTCAGCAGTGGAGTGTAGTTTGCTCAAGGGCCTGGATTCCAACTCTCTCTCTCTCTCTGTCGCTCTGTCTCTCTCTGTCTCTCTCTCTGTCTCTCCGTCTCTCTCTCTGTCTCTCTGTCTCTGTCTGTCTCTCTCACACACACACTCACACTCACACACACTCACACACTCACTCACACTCACACACACTCACTCACACACACACACAGAGGAATGGAAGGCACCCCTAGGTGGGGCTGGCCTCCAGCGGGTTTGAGGTGCCCGGGCCTTCCCTGTGCCGCCTCGCGTGCCCCGGAGGCGCCGCCCCACGGGCAGGGCGCGGGTGCTCCGCCGGTGTGAAGGGAAGGAGCGCGGCCAGGCCCCTCACGTCTGCTAATTCCTAGCCGACCCGGCGGCCCATGGCGCTGCTGACTCGCTGGGAGCCGGTGCCCCCTTCCCACAGGGGCGTGGGGGTGAGCCCGGAGGACAGAGTGTATTTTTGGTGTCAGCCCACGGGATGCTTTGAGGAGGGGGTGAAGGGTCACCCAGAATGCAGCGCTATTCTGGGAGCCAGGAATGCACGCTTCCTTCCTGTCCCGCCCTGAGCCACAGCCGCTGTCTCCAGCTGAAGGATTCCCTGGGGGGGGGGGGGGGGGGCTGGCTGGCTGGCTCCCGAGGGGGAGGGTTGGGGGGGGGACTCCTGGTGTGTGGGGCGCAGCGGCGGCCGTCCCCCTCCCCAGGGATGGCGCACAGGGGTGAGGGCGTCTGTCTGCCCCTTGGCTGGGAGGGCAGCTTTTTCCTTTTGTCAGTCTTGGGGCTTGAACCCTGCACTCCATGCTTGATGGACGACTCTCCGGGGGCCGGGCCGCTCCTGCACCCCAACTTTCTACTCCTTATTTCTGAGAAGGCTCTGTTCTCTCCTCGCATGGACGCCCGGCGCCATCCATCGCCCAGGCTAACAGGCACGAGCCGCCGCACCCCGCTCTTGGTGGAGAAGGAGTCTCCCCAAGTATTTTCTGCCCAGCTGGCTGCGAACCCCCCCCCATCCTAGTGATATCAGCCTCGGTGCCTGCCCAGCTTCTTCTGTGTTTTGCTTTTTCTAACGCCAGTAGTGAAGACACAACCCAGGGTCTCACTCGTACCAGATACGTACCCCATCCCTCACGCAGCCGTGCCCCCAGCCCCGTACCCCTCTTGTGTTAACCCCAAGGCCCCCTCAGAGGGATGGGATAGCTCTCGACGGGCCCGCATGCCACACCTCGGGAGCAACAGAGCCGAGCCCAGCTGAGATCCGAGAGGAAGAAGGGGTCTTGGGCTCAGGGCAGAGGGACTCCTGTGCGGGGAGGGGGGAGGAGGGGGGAGGGGGAGGGGGAGGGGGAGGGGGGGACTGTGCAGAGAACTGTGGGCGTAGGAAGGCAACTAGACAGCAGCGACTGAAGGACCGGGAAAAGCCCTTTATTCTGGAACCGAGAGGAGGTATGTTTTGAGAACTTCCGAACGCTGATCTTGGGGGATCTCTGAATGATGCTCTGCAGGTGGAATTCCACAGCTCACAGGGGTTCCCGGTGCGGGGAATCGTCCATGCGCTCCTGCGGAAGGGGCTCCCTCCCTTCTTCTTTCTCCACTCTTTCCAGTCCCTTTCTCCTCCTCTTCAGATGACCTCATCTGTCGTGTATGGTTACAGCAGCACAGGAAAATGAAGAGCGTTCTCAGCAGATGTGCTCTGGAGCGGACCCTGCTCCACACGAGGCTTCGAAGGCCCCCCTGCCCTCTCCAGCCCCCAACCCCTGCCCTCTCCAGCTCCCCCCCCCCCCCCCCCGAGCCTGTTGACCTAGCAAAAAGCACTGTGCAGAGGTGGTGAGGTCACAGACCTGCTCCACCCAGGGCGCCCTTCATGAACTCGCACGGACGGATCCCTGCAGGGGAGCCGGGGGGGGGGTGGACAGGGCGAGGAGGGAGGGGAAACTGAGGCCGCAGGGGTGGGGGCCCAGGAGCGCCAGGGCCTCTAGACGCTGGGCAAGGGGGCCGGAGGGAGACGGCCCTGCCCGCCGCAGCCTGTGAAACGGATTTCCGGCTTCTGGCCTCCAACCCAGAAAACTCAGATCTGTGTTAGACATCAAGCGTGCGGTGACTCGTTACTACAGCCAGCGGAAACGAACCGAGACGGCGAGGGCGAAGACGGAGACCGCCCGTGCTCAAGCCTGGCCGCAGGCTGGCGGGTGTGGACACCCCGCCCTTTGGTTGCGGTACTGGAGTTTGAACTCACGTGTGTTGTTCTTGCCAGGCAGATGCTCTGCTCCTTGAACCCTCACCCAGCCACGTTCTGCTTTGTCTCTTTATCATCATCATCATCATCATCAACCCCATGCGTGCCCCCTCCCTGGGGAAGCCATTCCCCCACCGCGCCCCGAGCCGGGAGGCGGGCTGCCCGGGTCCCCCTCCTCCCGCTCCTTGCAGCACAGCGCCGCCCTGGCGTGCCCAGCCGGTGTGCCCAGCCAGTGTGCCCCCGGCCCTCCCGTGTGCCCAGCCGGTGTGCCCAGCCAGTGTGCCCCCGGCCCTCCCGTGTGCCCAGCCGGTGTGCCCAGCCAGTGTGCCCCCGGCCCTCCTGTGTGCCCAGCCGGTGTGCCCCCGGCCCTCCCGTGTGCCCAGCCGGTGTGCCCCCGGCCCTCCCGTGTGCCCAGCCAGTGTGCCCCCGGCCCTCCCGTGTGCCCGGCCCGGGCTCTGCCCCGCGCCGCACTCAGCCCCCCTGAGCAACGCTTCTGCGCCCGGGTCGCCAGCGCCTGCCCCGCGCCCGGTGTGGGGCCGCAGGCGCTTCTCGGGCTGAGCGGTGCGCGTGCCCCGGGCACGGCGACGGTGACACACTCAGGTGCTGCGTGGGAGAAGCTGGGCCCGGCCCCGCCAGGAGCGGGGAGGCGCTGTTCTCGGGGCCACCCGGACGGGCGTGGGCCTCTCGGCTGGTTTCGGGGTGCATCGGCGGGAGGGCCGTCGCCTCTCCTCTCGGCTGGTTTCGGGGTGCATCGGCGGGAGGGCCGTCGCCTCTCCTCTCGGGCCCCTTCCCGCCACGGCCTCCCAGGCTTGGGGCGAATGGTGTGGCTAATGAAGAAGGGAAGGGCAGCGCTGTGCGCCCTGCACGCGGGCCTCATCGCAAGAGCAGCTGCGGCAAGGAGCCTGGAACAAATTCGGGCCATGCAGGAATTTAGAAGAGAAAGATCCCTCCTCCTCACCTGTCCCTCCTCCTCACCTGTCCCTCCTCCTCACCTGTCCCTCCTCCTCACCTGTCCCTCCTCCTCACCTGTCCCTCCTCCTCACCTGTCCCTCCTCCTCACCTGTCCCTCCTCCTCACCTGTCCCTCCTCCTCACCTGTCCCTCCTCCTCACCTGTCCCTCCTCCTCACCTGTCCCTCCTCCTCACCTGTCCCTCCTCCTCACCTGTCCCTCCTCCTCACCTGTCCCTCCTCCTCACCTGTCCCTCCTCCTCACCTGTCCCTCCTCCTCACCTGTCCCTCCTCCTCACCTGTCCCTCCTCCTCACCTGTCCCTCCTCCTCACCTGTCCCTCCTCCTCACCTGTCCCTCCTCCTCACCTGTCCCTCCTCCTCACCTGTCCCTCCTCCTCACCTGTCCCTCCTCCTCACCTGTCCCTCCTCCTCACCTGTCCCTCCTCCTCACCTGTCCCTCCTCCTCACCTGTCCCTCCTCCTCACCTGTCCCTCCTCCTCACCTGTCCCTCCTCCTCACCTGTCCCTCCTCCTCACCTGTCCCTCCTCCTCACCTGTCCCTCCTCCTCACCTGTCCCTCCTCCTCACCGCGGCTCCGCTGCTCATTTGCGGACGTCGCCGCGTCCTTAGCTACGTGGGTCATGGCAGCCACCGTGGATCCGGCCGTAGCTTAGGCAACGACCGCGTCTGCAAGCTACCGACGATGCGAGCGTGGTGACTCAGTGTAATGACGGCCTTGCCCCCCGCAGCCCGGCACATGCTAGACATCATCGTGCCGCTCCCCCCCGCCCCGTCAGGGAGGGAGGGGCCGGTTCCACTGGGGAATGGCTTTCCTGCCCTGGGGAGGACATCTTTTCTGGGAACTGTTTGCTCAGCGCCTCGGCGGCTACAGGGCAAGTGGAAAGAATGGCTGGAGGCTTAATCCGAAAAGCAGAACTTTCTGTGGAGGCAATTTCAGGGCACAGTGCCGGGGCCATTCTCCACCCGGGCATCCTTCTAAGGGTGTGCGGGTAGGCCGGAGGCGAGTTCATTAATTCACCTCCAACGCTGGCGCGGGCGGAGCTTACCATGGAAAATAGTGTCTTTCTAAGATGACCGATACCTTGCCAACCACAGCTTGATGAAGCAGCCCAGACAGCCAAATCACAGCACATCAGGAGCGATGCTGGGGTCAGGACCGTGGCGCAGTGGCAGAGTGCCTGCCCGGCCTCAGCCCTGGTTCCCTTCCCAGAACCTTCACAGAAGGAGAAAGAGAGGGAATGGGGGAGAGGGAGAAGGAGAGGAAGGAAAGGGAGGGGAAGGGGAGGAGGAAGAGAAGAAGCCAAAGAAAGGAGAGGGAGGAAGGGGAAGAAGAGGAGGAGGGGAAAAGGAAGAAGATGGTCTATTATACCGATAAAAACTCAGGGAATTGCGAAGGCCAGAGTGCAGCCATCTGCTCTGAGGCTCACCCCGTGATGTCGTTCGCGTGTTGCTCCTTGGCAGTGCTCGGCATAGAAGCACGGACCGCGTGCACGCGGGGCTGGGCCTCCACCGCCGGGCAGCACCGCCAGCCGTGTGAACGTCTCTCTGCCTGATTTATATTTTCTTAAAACGTTTTCATTTATTTATAAGTTTAAGGACTGATACATAATATTAAACATATTTATGGGACACTATTTGATTTTATTTTTATTCCAGTACTAGGGCTTCAACTCAGGGCCTCTACTCTCTTGCTTGAATTTTTTGCTCATGGTTAGATCTCTCATTTGAGCCGGGCTTCCACTGCTGACATTGTCCTGGTTAATTGGCGATAAGAATCTCACGGCATTTTCTTCTTGGGTTGGCTTCGAACTGCAATCCTCACATCTCAGCTTTCTGGATAGCCTGTGATTTTTTTTTGTTTATTTGTTTGTTTTTGCCAGTCCTGGGCCTTGGACTCAGGGCCTGAGCACTGTCCCTGGCTTCTTTTTGCTCAAGGCTACCACTTGAGCCACAGCGCCATTTCTGGCCTTTTCTGTATATGTGGTGCTGAGGAGTCGAACCCAAAGCTTCAGGTATACAAGGCAAGCACTCTTGCCACTAGGCCACATTCCCAGCCCTAGCCTGTGATGTTTTGATTCATAATAAATACATTGCATAGTATTCAAATCAGGATAACATCTATCTTCTCAAACATTCGCCATTATTGTATGGGGAAAGTATTTGATAATCTTTTCTCTAGCTTTTTGAAATCTATCATACGCTGTGGTTATCTATAGTAACTCTCTGGGCAATGCCCCTGGGGCTTACTTCTCCCTACCTGTATTCTGGGGCCCATGGGCCAGCCTCTGCCACCCTGCCATCTCACTTCTTTTGTTTATAAAACGAGCACTGTAGTTACCTTACTCAATGGCTGTGATAGATCACATATGTAAAACGTGCTGTGAACAGGAAAATTTATTCCTTGTACTAATGAAAGGCATCATGAAGATTGGATGGCTACAGTCACTCGTCCTAATATAGGTTATATTTTCTTCCAGTAGGGTTAGTGTCCCAATGAGTTATCAGTGCAAAGAATGTGCTTTTGTTTGTTTACTTATTTATTTATTTACAGTGCTAAGGGTGAAGTGCGTGGCCTGGAGAGTGCTAGGCAAGTGCTGTACTACTTGAGCCCTGTCCTCAGCCCTTTCGGTTTTGTTAAGTCACTTTTCAAACAGGATTTTTTGGTTTTGCCCAGGCTGGCTTCGGACAACGATGCTCCTACTTCTTCTCTGAAATAGCTACGATTTCAGACATGCGCTACTATGCCCGGGTTCAGAAACATACTTCTCAACCTGCAAATTATTAGTTCCTTGGAAAAGCAGAAGAGCAGAAAGGAAATCAGGGGAAGGAGGCCTAGGACGCGGGCATATCCAAGTTCAAAGTCGGGCACGCGCGGTCTCTTTTCCAGGGCGATGTCAGGGTCACGGGCCCCGCGCGGGGCAGCCGGCCCCGGGGGCCGTGATGGGCCCTTCTGCCCGGGAGCGTATCAGTATTTGTGTAAGCAACTCTAGCCAGAACTTAGTTGTGGGTAGCTGGATTCCACTGCGCAGTGTTACTGCTTTTTCCACCAACGTGGTTCATATTTGAACCCAAGAGCAAACCTACAGGATTTGAACTTCTAAACTTGGAAACACGAGGCGGCTCCTGGGTCCACTAGACATCCTGGTGTTGTTCACGGGAGGGGGGTTCTCTGTCCGAACCCCGCTTTCCACGCCTCTGGCAGTAGCACTGGGAGCCCGCCCATTGGAAAGGGATTCTGGAGCGCTGAACCAGCCCCTCACTGAGCGCCACTGAGTGCCCGGGCCTGCAGTTAAAATAAGAACGTTTCCATCTCCTCAGAATGTGTTCAATTGTCTCTAAGCAGCCCAACGGTTTTCATTCTTTATTCCTTGAAGCCATTTAATGATTGCATCAGAAAACTGATTCTCCAAAAATATAATCTTAGACTTAGGCTGCACCAACAAGTGGAAAGAATTTTGTAAGAGGAAAATTAAAAAAAATCCCCAAGAAATGCAGAAAATCCATACACTGTGATCTGAAGAGGAAAAAAAAGTCCGTGATATTCTGCCGAAAAAAGGAATGAAAATGTTCTTTACAAAACTTAGGAAGGAGGGAAGGAAGCAAAAAGACAGAAAGAAAGGAACGAAAGCAAGCAAGCAAAAGTTACAGGCGTGGGCTGCGTTCTCTGCAGGTTTAAATGCAACCCCGAGCCCCGCCTTCAGCCCTGACTGCCGGCCTCAGCCCGCTGCGGGGTGTGAATGCTCAAGTCACACGTTATTCTCTCTTCTTGTAACAAAACACGCTTTGGGTTTGGCTGCCTACACACTGGGGTTCCCATACTGCTTTGCTTCTTTTCCTGCTGCAGGTCAGAACCACTGGGATGATTCGGTGCCTTCCGTCCATTTTATTTTGTTCTCCGCCTCCCCTCCTTCAGAAGCTTCTTCTGGACAGCGATGGAGAAATACTGAGAGGGCCTGAAATGATTTGGGAGAGACAACATGGCACTTCAGAAAAAGGTTTGGAGGCCTGGGAATGTGGCCTAGTGGCAAGAGCGCTTGCCTCGTATACATGAACCCCTGGGTTCGATTCCCCAGCACCACATCTATAGAAAACGGCCAGAAGGGGCGCTGTGGCTCAAGTGGCAGAGTGCTAGCCTTGAGCAAAAAGAAGTCAGGGACAGTGCTCAGGCCCTGAGTCCAAGGCCCAGGACTGCCCCCCCCCCCCCAAAAAAAAAAGGAAAGAAAAGCTTCTGGGTTCAAAACAGAATTTCAATGGCTTTCCAGTCTGTAGGTTTGGTCCATAAAAGTCACATTTTCCTGAGATACTGAGGTCCAAAGACGCTTGCTGATCCAGAGGCTTGAGTTGGCCTCAGTGGGGAGTGGAAGAGACTCGACGTGGGACAACTGTTGTCAAGAAAATGGTTAGCGCTTTCTGGAGCAGGGGTAATGTAAGCGTGCCTTACCGTGCTTACTCTCGTGGAGAGCACGGTGTAATTCAGACTGAACGAGGGTAGTATTAACCTAATCCTATCTATGCTAACGAGGCAACAAATATAATATGTCTAGGGACCATGGTGCACGTTGTGGATCACGTATCAGCTTCTTAGACACGAGAGCCAGGAGCAGCAGAATGGCGGCCCACCTCACGGGGCGCCAGCCCGAGAGGCTTTGTGTTTCGGCAAGCCCGAGTCGACGTGGAAGCCGTTCTCCTTTGGACCTGGGTGAGCTGTGGAGTCCGTGTCAGCCGCTGTGTTCCAGAGGCCACAGCGGGAACGGCTGCTTCCAGGAGGAGGAACCGAAGCGCGAGGCAGACACACCCACGAGGCCCCTGGGAAGGCTCCTCCGGAGAACCAGACCACGGGCGGTACTGGCCACTGGAAAGGCCCAGCCTCATAGTTTCTTGTATATAGACATTTGTCTGAAACATTTGCTTGTAACATTCATCTGATGCTGTTTCTGTTGGCTTCACAAACTCAGTTTAAAACTGTATCTTCTTGGGCTGGGAATGTGGCCTAGTGGCAAGAGTGTTTGCCTCGCATACCTGAAGCCCTGGGTTCCATTCCTCAGCACCACATACATAGAAAAAGCCAGAAGTGGCGCTGTGGCTCAAGTGGCAGAGTGCTAGCCTTGAGCAAAAAGAAGCCAGGGACGGTGCTCAGGCCCTGAGTCCAAGGCCCAGGACTGACAAAAACAAAAAGTAAAATTCTGGCCCATGCTCCAACATTATGCTAACTGAAATAGGATAGTAATAAAGGACGACGTGTATTCTATTAATATGAAATATCAAGAAGAGGGAAATTGAAAGAAACAGGAAGTAAATTGATGGCTGTGTAGGGATGGGTGTCTTTTGGAAGATAATAAAAATTTCCTAAGGTTGACTGTGACGGTTGGTACAAAACTCCACAGACATACTAAAAAAATTAAACTGAACTATTGAATTATTTTGTAAAAATAGCTAGAAAACAGAGAGCCCTGACTTCAATCTACCAGTCGCCCCAATAAATCTAAAACAAGAAAATTAACCAACCCCATCAAAAACTGGGCTGAAGACCTTCACAGACCTAGTACCAAAGATCTATAGAGGACACATTTGGAAAGATAATTGGTGTCAAAAGTCACCAGGGAAATGCAATTAGTGGAGATGTGCCTTGGGACCGTCGCGCAGTGACGGCAGTGCGTGCCGTTGGAGACGTGGGGCAACAGGAACCCTCGCTCAGTGTGCGTGGGAGTGCAGAATGGCTCAGCCCCGTGGGAAGAGCTTGATTCTCCTTACACAATTGAATGTGTTCTTAACACGCATCTTGGTGTTCACTTTAAGGAGTTGAAGGCTTCCGTGCCAGCAAGAGCCTGCGCACAGAAGTGATAGCAGCTTTATTTATGATCACCAGAGCTCAGCAGCAACCAAGCTGTTCTTCAGCAGGTGACTGGATAGGCGCTAGGGTACACACTCAGGAAACGGAAGGGAAGTCGTTTCGAAAGTTTCGAAGAGGTTTTCCATGGAAACGACGTCCCTTCAAAGGAACCGGGGGGGGGGGGGGGTTGACCCACTCTGAAGGGGGCTTTGACCTTCGCCACAGGCTCCCCGACGTCCCAGCCTTTGAATCGCTCGCTGTCACCAGTGCGAAACACGCCACGGGGTGCACGGAGCGGCCCCGGCCCAGCGCTGCAGCTCCGCCTCGGCCGCCGCAGGGTCCCGGAAGCAGGAACAGCAAACCACACTTCCTGTACTTCTGGGCTTCCTTGCTTAAAAATAATCATTAGAAAATTCCAGAATTCAGGGCTGGGGATATGGCCTAGTGGCAAGAGTGCCTGCCTCGGATACACGAGGCCCTAGGTTCGATTCCCCAGCACCACATATACAGAAAAACGGCCAGAAGCGGCGCTGTGGCTCAAGTGGCAGAGTGCTAGCCTTGAGCGGGAAGAAGCCAGGGACAGTGCTCAGGCCCTGAGTCCAAGGCCCAGGACTGGCCAAAAAAAAAAAAAAGAAAATTCCAGAATTCAGAGACATTAAAAAGCACACAAAAGACAATGCCCACTATTCTATGAAAATGTACATAAGAAAATTAACTGGATGGTTAAAAGTTTAAGTTTTTAATACCATGATAACTGAGCTAGATCAGCTGATTAATTATAAGATGAGCAGATAGGAAGATAATATTATTTAGAGAAACATTTTTAAACATTGTTTTTGCAGTGCTGGGGACTGAACCTGGGGCCTTCCATGGGTAAGGGTAGGCACTCCACCACTGAGTAATACCCCAGCCCAAGAACTACGACTGTTGACTAAATAATTTAGTTATCAAAGTGAAGTTTATTTAGTAGTTTTATAAAACTAGAATATTTCTTTTTAATAAAACCGTTAAAATTTTATAAAACTGTTCTTGGGAGGCTGGGACTATGGCCTAGTGGTAAAGTGCTCGCCTTGTATACATGAAGCCCTGGGTTCGATTCCTCGGCACCACACATATAGAAAAAGCCGGAAGTGGCGCTGTGGCTCAGGTGGCAGAGTGCTAGCCTTGAGCTAAAGGAAGCCAGGGGACAGTGCTCAGGCCCTGAGTCCAAGGCCCAGGACTGGCAAAACAAAAACAAAAACAAAAAAACCAACCTGTTCTTGTGTAAAGGTGAACTAAAGATTGAACTGAATTTATTGCAGTTTTCAAGTACTGAAGAAGTCAGTGTGCAAACCCAGTTGGGACAGCTTTGAAAGTTTGTTTTTCTGTATTATGGGGCTTAAACTCAGGTCCTGGGTGCTGTCCCTGAGCTCTTTTGCTCCAGGCTAGTGCTCTACCACTTTGTGCCACAGCTCCAATTTCAGTTTCTGAGTGGCTAATTGGAGGTAAGAGTCTCCTGGGGACTTTTCAGCCCAGGCTGGCTTTGAACCACAATCCTTAGATCTCAGCCTCCTGAGTAGGTAGGATGACAGGCAAGAGCCACCAGCTCCCGGCTTGAAAGTTTGTTCTTAAGCTCATCTTTACTCTTGATAAAGTTTATCAAGATTAAAAATTAAAGACTTTTGTGGTCCAGAATTGGGATGGAAACACAAGGCTGTGAGCTGAATGGAACCCACAAGCTCATGGGGTTTGGGGACAGGAGCCAGGCACTATTAGCTAGAGTTTGGCTCTTCCAAAGTAAATGAAAATAAGAATTCCAGGCCGGGAGATGCGAGACGGGAGCCAGATGCAGGGCTTTGAAGCCAGGGGCGAGGCAGACCCCTGGCATGCGTGGACGGGGCAGGAGCAAAGGCTACTGGGATCTGGCTAGTCACCGTGTTCAGCCACCCGTGTTCTCAGGGGAGAGGGAGGACCAGGAAAGGAAATGCTCCTCTCTTCTGGCATAGTGCCTGGGTCCGTGCTGCCCTCCGACACTGACGGCAGGATCTGAACTGGGGCACCGGGAGGAAGGCAATCACAGGACCACAAGAAGCAGAGAGGGAGCAGAGCGGAGGGCGTGCAGGGAGAGAGAGGCAACAGAATGCAAGTTTAGACCAAACTTGACTGAAGTCCAGTGCTAACAAGTCCAAGAAAAGAAAAAAGCATATGAATTTACTCCTGTTAGGATTAATTTTATGGAGGAACCCGAGTAAAGGTTTAAACGTGTTTAGGCGTTGCAACATAATCTATGAGGGAATAACTTCCATTAAACAAAGCAAGACATTGTATGGGGGGAGGGAGGTCAACATGAGTGAAATCAGAGTGGGCTCTGAAATCAACAGCTAGAAATAGTGGAAACAAAAATCATAATCATTACACTGAAAATCCAGTAGATCCGAAGCTCTGGACGGGACACAGTGAAGGAGAAGATGAGTGGCTTGATGCTAGCATGGACAGCAGAGAGAAAACATGGAGGGCAGAGGGAAAATGCGAGGAGCAGCTAGTTGCCTGGGGTCCTGGGTACCGGGCCTCAGGAGATGAGAAATGAAGGGAACGGTGGAGCAGCACTACGTGAAGAGATTCTAGACTCAGAAGACACGAGAAGCCAAGCACCGGAGGCTCATGCCTGGAATCCTAGCTAAAAGATAAGCATACGCTCAGTGGAAAGCTAATAGAGAGAGAGATCAGTCTTGCGGAGCAACTCCAGGGGTTCTTAGGAATTAAACAACTAAGCATGTAAATTAATAATGTAAAGATAAGCCACCAAAATAACTAAAATACAATGTCCAGAGCCACAAGCTAGAGGGGAGACAGGTAGGAGGGTCACAGTCCTAGATTGGTCCTAGAAAAAAAGCCTAAAGACCCTGTCTGAAAAATAGCGGCAGGAATAAGGGCTAGAGATGGGATTCAAGGGCAGAACATCTCCCTGAGCAAGCATGTACCACCAAAAAAGACTTTTTTACTTCTGTTCTGTGTTTCTCATATATGATCTAAGCTGTCAAGACAACCAAAATCCAGCTTTTGTTTTTGTGATGGTGATTTTTCATTTTTTCTATACATATTTTATGGCTTATCTTAGACTTACCTTGTGCCAGCTACAGTTCCTAAGGGGGTGGTACTGTAGTTACCCTTGAGAATCAGTGAGACCTCCTCCAATCACAGCTTTGGCTCTAACTGGTCTCTCCATCTGAATGTTGTTGCAAAGGAGCCGAGCAGTAGAGGCCTCTAGTTCTTAGGGATTTCCTTACCAGGCTCAATGACCTTATTTCATATTCAGCTCAAATAATGCCCAGCTAATGAGCAGTGTGTGTGTGCGTGTGTGTGTGTGTGTGTGTGTGTGTGTGTGTGTACGCACGTGCTGGTACTAAGGACTAACCCTAAGGGCTCAGGGCCTGGGTGCTGTCTCTGAGTTTTTTTTTTTTTTGCTCAAGACCAGTACTCTACCACTTGAGCTACAGATCCACTTCTGCCTTTTTTTTTTTTTTTGTGGCTAATTGGAGATAACAGTCTCACAACTTTCCTACCCATGCTGGTTTTGAACCCTGATCCTCAGATCTCAGCCTTCTGCATAGCTAGGATTGCAGGTGTCAGCTATGGGCATCTGATTTAAGAAACATTCTTGAAATTTTCAAACAGAAGCTATCTGTCCCGTCTTTGAACTCTTATGTCCTTTAGTTGTACCCCTCTTGGGGTTTTTACTGCTTGTTATTTGTACTATGGTCAACTGACCAGTAGCCCAAAGGCCCTACGTCTCCCAAAAGCCCATGTGTTAAAAGCTTGTTCACAAGTGACACTATTAGAAAGTGGGGATCCTTTAAGAGGCAGGACTCAGTGGGAGAATTTTGGGTCATTTGAGGGCGTGCCTTTAAACGCGCTTATGGGACTCCAGTTCCTTCCTCTTTCTCTTTGCTCCCTGGCTCACTTTTAGCTGAATGATTTTGCTCTGCTACATACTCCCCCAAATAATGATGTGGCTGGAAAATAATAAGACCAACCAGCCACGGACCCCAACCTCCAAAATATGAGCCAAATTAAATTTTCCCTTTATAAGTTGATTATTCCAGGTATTTTTATACTAGTAGAATGATGATTGACATAACAGGCCTTACTTCCCTTTTTGTTATTAAGCTCCTTGAGGCTTATTATTCAGTGTCTCATTGTCACACAGCTTTGAAATCATCGCGGACCCCAGAACACTGGAGAAGCCAGCTTGGGCGGTGGGCCAGTGGCTCGGGAAACTCTGGGGAGCTGTTCCCCGGTGCCTGCTTGCTGCTGTTCTAGGACCATGCATGCCCTACCTTCTGGACCCTCCGGGACGCCCGATGTATTGCATGTGGTCTGTACGTAGTGTTCCTATTGATCAAGTTGACCCACTGAAGGAGGAGAAAAGGAATCTTGTCTGAGACCTAGGCAGAGTGAAGATCAAGCTATGCTGGCTTACCTACTGTCATCAACTCTGAAGGACTTTTAGGCAAAGACGCCTTAGTCGTATTTTCTAGTCACCTGCAGAACGTGTTAAAGAATTCCCCCCGTCTCTGTGCAGCAAAGGCCGGCTGCGCCGTTTGGCTGCTTTCCTGTCCAGCAGCGCGTCTGTCGAGGAGCTTGCTGACCGAGCTCAGGGGGCTGCTGCTAGGATTTTACGGGGACGCGGAACGGTTGCTGAATGCCGACAGCAGAGCACTTGGAAGCAGGACAAGAATGTGTTTGTATGTGCGTCTAGAACATCTAGAATGTAGCTCTTAGGGTCTCTCGTGTTGTCCAGTCGGCTGGGACCTCCTGGGCTGCGTCCTGAGAGCCGAGGGCGGGCGTCGCCATGGCTGCAGGGCTAGGGGACGCTTTTCGGTGCCGTCGTCTCTCAGATGAGGTGACCAAGTAAAGATGTTAGGGTTGGGCTTAAGTCCATGGGCGCATTTTGCTTTACCTTTTTCTCTTCCTTCACCACCTAAATGGCACTGCAAGATTGGTTTCCTGTGGGAACCGAGCCGTCTGGGAGAGCCCAGGGCAAGCCTTGGCAAGTGGGTGGGGGCTGGATGCTCGAGAGGCGGCCCGGCGATTCTCCCCGTGCAGAGCGCCCCGGTCCTGCCCGGCCCCGCCAGCTCCCGAGGCCCAAGCAGGGAAGACGGGGAGCCGGGGCGGAGTGGCCCCTGTGGGGCCGGAATTGGCAGGCAGGAGACTGTCGTGGGCTTCCAGCGATTTTGAATTTGGAGACAAAACCAAAACCAAAACACTTTTGACTGTAAAAGTGAAAGCGGAGTGAATTGGAGCTAAATTTGTCTTCCTTTTTATGTATATAAGCTGAGTTTGCTTAAGCAACTCTCCTCTCTTCCCATGGAGCCACGAGGTCCAGTATATTGCTCCTTAACTATTATGCATTTCATTCCAGGTCATTTCTCTATATTTTAAAATATGATTTCAGGGCTGGGGATATGGCCTAGTGGCAAGAGTGCTTGCCTCGTGTACATGAGGCCCTGGGTTCGATTCCCCAGCACCATATATATAGAAAAGGCCAGAAGCGGCGCTGTGGCTCAAGTGGCAGAGTGCTAGCCTTGAGCGGGAAGAAGCCAGGGACAGTGCTCAGGCCCTGAGTCCAAGCCCCAGGACTGGCAAAAAAAAAAAAAAAAAAAAAAAAAAACGAAACAAAATATGATTTCAATTTTCTGGAGATTCTTGTGAATTATATGCACGCATGCACACAGCCGGTAGCTCTTTCCATAGACCCACTCCCACCTGGCTTTCTTGGGTGGCCTCAGTAGCTGCAGCTCGCAAGGCACCTGGGGCTGTTTTAAATGGCGCCCGGGCGCAGCCCGTGGCTCACAGTGAAATCCGTTCACGAGCACTTGCCTTTGATGAGACTCCTCCCGACCAAACCTGAGTAAAACTGAGGCAACAGCTTGTCTTGTCCCCAAATAATCAGTACGATTGAAGACAATGCACCCGGCAGCCTGCTCCGACATTGCCCAGCCTAGAAATAGCACAGGTGTCACTGATCGGGTGTCATTATGATAGGCAAGTGCGTCACAGCGGTGATGGCTGACACTGCCACTTCAGTGTCTTCCAGGGTACACCCATCGCTTCCACTTCCATGCAGGCCTTTCAAATTGGCTTTATTCTCTTTGTAATATGTATTTCCTCTTTGGTTGTTTTTTTTTTTTAAGACGTATTAGCTCATTTCTTCCCTTTTCTTCTTCTTTTTATGCTGGTCCTGGCGCTTGAACTCAGAGCCTGGGCGCTGTCCCTGAGCTTTTGTGCTCAAGGCTTGCACTCCTCCTCTTTAGCCACAGCTCCACTTCTGGCTTGCTGGGTAGTTTAATAGCAATAACACTCTCACAGACTTTCCTGTCTAGGCTGGCTTTGAACCACAATCCTCAGATCTCAGCCTCCCGAGTAGCTAGGATTACAGGCATGAGCCACTGGCGCCCAGCTAGCTCATATCTTTGTAGTGCTTTGTGGTGCAGTTTTGAATGTACCATAATTGACTTATCTACTCACCTATGGGCAGATACCTTGTTGGCTTCCAGGTCTGGGCAGTTGTAAATAAAGCCGCCATCACATCCACATGCTTGCTTTTGTAGCGACATGTTTCCAACTCATCTGAGGTGGACAGCGGGGCATAAACCCTAGGTCATGTGTTAAGAGTATGTTTAGTTTGATAAGCGGCTGCCAGACTGACTTCCAAAGTGGTTGGATACAAAATGATATGCAGGGTTGGGGATTTAGCTCAGTGGAAGAGCACTTGCCTGGCAAATGCAAGGCCCTGAGTTCGGTCCTCAGCTCTGGAAAAAAAAAAGAATGATATGCATTCCCACTGACTTGATTTGTATTTTCACTGACTTCTGCCTGGGCTGGCTTTGAACTGCAATCCTCAGACCTCAGCTTCCTGCGTAGCTTGGATTATAGACATGGCCATGGGTGCCCAGCTACCTTAGGTGTTTCATCTAAAAATAATAGCCAAACACAAGGTCATCTAGATTTTCACAGAAATTCTTTTTTCTTTTCTTTTGTTTCTCCATGCTAGTCCTGGGACTTGAACTCAGGGCCTGGGCACTATCCCTGAGCTTCTTTTGCTCAAGGCTAGCAACTTTACCATTTCAGCCATAGGCCACTTCCAGCCTCTTCTGTGTATGTGGTGCTGAGGAATCAAACTCAGGGCTTCATGCAAGCTAGGCAAGCGCTCTACCACTAGGCCACATTCCCAACCCTCCCAGAAATTCTTTTGTAGAAGTTTTAGGTGTTTTATATTTAGGTCTGCAATCTGTTTCAGTTAATTTTGTGAAGTGGGTACCGTCTGCATTTAGATTCATTTTCTGGCCTGTGGATGCCCAGTTAGTCCTGCACCAGCTGTTGAAAAGACTGTTTTCATCATAGTGCCTCTGCTATGTTGTTACGTGAACTAGGATTGTACTGAATCTATTGATGAAC
Organism: Perognathus longimembris pacificus; assembly: GCF_023159225.1. Taxonomy (NCBI): domain Eukaryota; kingdom Metazoa; phylum Chordata; class Mammalia; order Rodentia; family Heteromyidae; genus Perognathus; species Perognathus longimembris. Next base: position 67,793,056 of record NC_063171.1, read on the forward strand.
CAGAGGACTGATAACTTCACAATGCTGAGTCTGGAATATTGTCCTATTTATTTAGATCTTTAACTTCTCTTGGCTTTTGTAGTTTCCCCTTACAAATTTTGCACTTGTTAGTTATAAGTAGGGGTTTCATTTCTGGAGGTGCTATTGGAAATTATATTGCATATTTCAAATGTCACCTGAGATCTTGGCCTTCTGAGTAGTGAGGATAATAGGCATTAGACAACAGCACCTGGCTGACTTTTGGTTATTAGTCTTACATCTTTGCTATAATTTAAGCCTTGAATGCGCTCTTCCTCCCCTAAAAGACAGATGTGTTAAAGGCCTTCTCTGCAGAGTGGTGCTACCGGCAGGTGCTGCGGACCTTTCGTGGTGTTCCCTGAAGTCCTTAGATCACTGGGGATGGGTCCCGGGTAGGGATTGTGGGTCCTAGCCCTCCTCCTCTGTCTTTTGCTTCCTGATGGGGTGGGTGGTTTTGTACCAACTCATACTCCTGCCAGTCAAGGCTGGGACTTCCAAACCCAGGACCCACAGCAAGCCTCTTCATAAAGTAATTGCCCTTAGCATTTTATTTTAGTGACAGAAACCTGCCTTACACACACTGGCTTTGAGAAGCCCGCTCTCATTGCTGTCTTAGCTGCTCTCTCTATAAGGCTTCTTGTAGGATATTTTCCTTTTTTTCTGGGGGGGGGGACTTCCACCTCTGAGCTGCACCCCAACCCATACTCCATTTCTTGATTGCATCAAGAAGTCACAAGTGCTGGGCCTGCACCGTCTAGGTTTGTAAAACAAGCCAGGCATGTGGCTCGTGCCAAGGCAGGGCTCCCAGGACAACTCACGACAGCTACTTGGGAAGCAGAGATCACAAGCTTGTGACTGGAGGCTCGTTCAGGCACAAGATTAACATAGGCTCCGTTTCAATCACCAAGTTGGGTGTTGTGGTACTTGCCTGAGATCCCAGCTATGTAAGAGGCCATAGGCCAGAAGCTGGTCATCTGAAGCTGTATAAAACATACTTGAAAATAACTAAATACTTGAAAATAATTAAAAATAACTAAAGGGAATAAAGAGCTGAGGATATAGTAGTAGATCGACACAAGGCTCTGACTTCAAACAGCACCACCCAAATAAAATAAAACAAAACTCCAGGGGTTGGGAATATGGCCTAGTGGTAGGCCCTAGTGGTAGGGAATATGGCATACGTGAAGCCCTGGGTTCGATTCCTCAGCACCACATATATAGAAAAAAAAAGAGGTGGTGCTGTGGCTCAAGAGGTAGAGTGCTAGCCTTGAGCAAAAAGAAGCCAGGGACAGGGCTCAGGCCCTGAGTTCAAACCCTAGGACTGGCAAAAAAAAAAACAAAAAAACAAAAAGACAGCTTCAGGAATTAAGACGGGACCAGGAAATAGCCCAGTTCTGGTGGGTCATATTTGTGATTCCAGATACTCAGGCAGCGGAGATCCTGAGCTTTATATTTCAACGCCGGCTCAGGCAGGAAAGTCCGCTGGACTCCATTTCAGAAACAACCAGCAAGACCACGAGACTGGAAGTCTCGCTCATAGGGGTGGCGCCCCAGACAGACCCGGGAAGTAGAGTTAAAACTCACCAAGAGCAGCCATGTTCCATGGGAATTTGACTGTGAGATCCAGGGAAGCTACATTCTGAGTGGTCGAGCCAGGCATCTTCATTAGAAAGCTGGCTACTATGAGCAGACACAGGGCCCCCCAGAACTCGCAAGCTCGGATGCACTTCGTACTGTCAGGAAACTGAGCCGCGAGGGGTAAGGACAGCAGCAACGCCCTCTGCGCAGCCAGATCAGCTCTCCTGGAGACGGGAGCGCGGCGGTGGCCGGGGAGGCCAGCCGCCCCAGCCCGCCCCCAGCCCGCCCCCAGCCCGCCCCAGCCCGCCCCGCCCGCCCCAGCCCGCCCCAGCCCACCCCAGCCCGCACACGGAAGCCGCCTCTCTGCTCCTGTCCGAGGTGCTTGCACTGCTTTTGCTGGAAGCATGGCTCTCCTGGGGCGTAACTGGAAGCAGAATCAAAGCTTGGAACCCCGGTTTCCATTTTGTTTCTGTGTCCTTAGCCATTCTCACCTGGGCCACCTTGGAACCCCGAAGGAAAACAGCCAGGAGCCGGGACTGCTTGCCGTGTCTCTCACTGTGACGGGCCCTACCTGGCCAGTCGTGAGGCAGTGGGTGCCAGACCCCTCCAGCCATCGGGACACCCCTGGGCCTGGGACTGTGGATGCACCCATCTTCCCCTGCCCCCGATTTCTTTGTCTATCTAAGCCTTTCGCTCATGCTTGCCTTGGGCAGATGGCTGACGAGGTACTGAAGGGTTGTCTTCCCTTGCCTGCCGGCACCGTGTAAGACACCGCTCCTGTCTGCCCTTCACCACGTCTCTTTTTGTTCTTTGTCTTGTCTTTTTTGGTTTGGGGGATCGAACCCAGGATGGTGCACTCGCTAGCCAAGCGCCTTGCCATTGAGCCACAGCCCAGCCCCCGCCGCAGCTCTTCATCTGGCGTGTAGGAGAGAGTAGCTGGACGGGACACGGAGCGCCTGGGGTCCTAACATTCACGCCACCCACGGCGTCACGCAGGCGGCTCCCTCTCTCCTGGGTAAGAAAATCTCGGCTAAAGTTGTACTCTGTGAGTTCATTTGTCAGGAAGCCCATGGAACCGCTTTGTGGTGTCTATTTCAAGCTCCTATGATGTAGAAATGAAGAAACTGATTTCTACTCCCTTCTCTAAGTTGGGGATGCTCTTTGTCCTTTTCCTTCTTCTGGTCACATAACTTTCTCAGATCATATCTTGATTGTTAAGTAATGCACGATTGTATTTCAAAATGCCTACCTCCACGCCTGCTACAAATATAAGGGAAATGTTCTCCAGTGTTAACTGTGAGAACCTGGTCAAGCTGTAGGAGATAAAACTCATTAAAGTATATTCCTTCCCACCCCACCCACAACCTACAACTCCAGCCCTGGAGATCTCATTCTGTTATATAGTAAGATACCGAGAAGGCACGTGCTGAAGGATGGAAGCTTGGGGTCTTTATCAGAGCACTAGCAGTCTGCCGGCAGCCAGTTGCTTCAAAGGCCTGCAGCCCACAAATACACTGAACACTGTCAGGAAACAGGCCAGAGAGGAAAGGAAGAACAAAAACCATACCAGCAAACCGAGTCAGCGGGTCCAATGGAGAGCTAACTTGGGACGCCATGGTGACTGGAGACGAGCCAGGAGACGAACGTGGAGACAGGACGTGAGCATGGAGACTTGTGGCTTGGCGTGATGGTACCTGGGCTGATCTGACCCTAAATAGGGTCAGCTCAGGGGGCAGGGTCACAGGAAGCTGCCAGTCCCCAGGCACTTGACTGACAGTTCAGTAACCTATAGGCCAAGAGCCCACCCCTGTCTCCAGGGATTCCGGAACACCCATCACCTGGGGGTGGGGCTTCCCTTCCTCTAGGAATCCAGGCACACCCCTCAAGACACGATGCCAGGTAGTGCAAGGTGCCCCGTGCCAATGATGGCGCTGGCCAGATCTGACCTCCATATTACAATTCAGACTCGTTCACAGTGACCAACTACCAGCTCACCAATAAGCAGTTCAGCTGTCCGCTCGGGTGCTGCTCAGATCTGCTTGCCCGTCCCCACTGCCGTTGCTTGTACCCTGCGGTGCCCCCATCCTGCGCTGTGGGGTCTGGGAGGCGGTGTGCCAGGGACAGCACTTTCTTATGGGTCTGAAGGATTGCTGCTTTTTTTTTTTTAATTTATTCCGCTTTTTTCTTATGGAGGGTGGTGTGGAGGCTTCCGCACTGCCAGCTGGATCGTGTTTTGTAATCCTCTGAGCAGTGATTCTCGGAGAGCAGGAATTCTTAATTTTATGAAATCCAATTGTTTTCTTTCCTTCCTTTTATGGAGCAAACTTTTGTATGTAGTCCCTAAGAAGAAATTTTCCTTATTCAGGGTTGTATAGATTTTCAAGTTTCCTTCTCTCAGAGGGCTCCTCAAAGTGCAAATCAGATCCACCACTTTTTCCTTAAACTCTCCAAAGCTTTCTCACTCTCGAATAAAATCTAAGCTTCCCTTCCCAGTCTGCCCAGTGCTGCTCGACCTCCCTGGACTTCTTTGACCTTGGAGCCTCCTTGGAGCCCTCACATTTTGACCTTGGGACGTCCTTGGAGCCCTTACACTTTGACCTTGGGACGTCCTTGGAGCCCTCACACTTTGGAGATGGGCTCTGGGCTTGGAAGGGAGACCTGCGGAGCGATGAGGGACGTCTTCTAAGTGATGCTGTCTTGCTTTGAAGGCACACTAATGCCATTCCAAATTCTTCCAGAGAGAGGCTGTTTCTTGGGGTACCTCAGAAGTTCCTTTCGAATGGTGCGCTCCTTAGGGTCACCCAAAGGCGCCACTCCGAGCAGAGCCTGTACGCAGCCGCTGGAGTAAGGGAAGCCATTAAAACAGACATCGCTTCCGCCGTGTGGATTTGAATGTGGACGGACACACAGGCTGGAGGGCAGACAAACAGCTCTGTAACACAGCGAGAAACAGAAACAGGGACCCTACCCAGAAAACAAACACGCTTTCAAATATTGACATTCTGAACAGGGATTAGTACTTGTTCTTATGCACTGGGCAGGATGGTTGGACGCAGGCCAGAGGAATGCAGTTCACTGCCCTGTGCAAACAGAGATTGGACTGTTTCCTCCCTCTCCATTCATACTGTCTCCAAATTCAGGGTTTATAGCTCATTCAGCAAACACTTACTTGGTTTCTTCACCTTCCTTTTCGTTCTTTCTTTTCTTCCTCCCTGCCCCCTTTCAGTACCGGGGACTGAACTCTGTTGCCTGACCGCTGCTGGGCACGCACTCTGCGCTTGACGCACACCACCAGGCCAGTTTGCCCAGGAGTCACAAGTCGTGGACAAAACAAAAGCCACAACAAGATATTTTCTTGCATGCTGGGTGGGGGACGGGGGCTCTAAGAAAATGTAAACATTCTCACTAAGAAAATACTAGGGAGCCTTCTTAAGAAAGTAAGAGACCTCAGGTAAACCGCGTCTCCCCCGGGTTTGTGGAAAGCCCACCCTAACTTCCCGCACGGCGTCCCCCGGCTGCCTCCGTGGGAGACTGGATTTGTGTGCGGAGGGGCCGATGGGTCCCTGTTGGCCGGAGCTGGTTTTCCTTCTCTGTCTGTGTTTGTGGCCCCAGCGGCGCTAAGGAGCCGGTGCGGTGGCGGGTGTGCACGCGGACACACGCAGCCATGCGTCTCTGGAATGTGCTCGAACTCATCGAGGCCATCTCTGACGCGACTCTGTCCGTCGAGTCCACGCAGACCTTCCGCGAGGAGCTCTTCTGGCTTTGCAGGCCAGCGCGGCGACCGCCGAGGCTCTGGAGGATTCCTGTAGCTGAAGGTCTGTCGGGAGGACAGCAGCGAGCCAGGCCAGGGGGCCTTTGCGCCAGTGGGGCTCCAGCTCAGACCGGCAGCAGCGTGGCGCAGGAGGAGAGCCGTGCGGCCGGGCGTCGCTGAGCATCTGGGAGGAGCTGGGGTGCTGGGCTAGCGCCGCTGCCAGAGGGCAGAGGCCCGGGGGAGCAGGCTCTCCCACCCCGGGCAGGGGTGGGGGAGGGCGGGTGCTGCCCAGCACTGGCTGTAACTCAGCAGCGGTGTTCAACCCACTGATTTAAAGAGAGAGGACTGTCCAAATCCTGGAATGTTTGAGCCTTCAGGTAACTAGGGGAGCTTCTCTTCTCCTCTCTTCCCTTCCGTTTGTGTTGAGACAGGGTGGCCCGGGCTGGCTTTAAACTCTCAGACCTCTGACTGCATTGCAGGCATGCACCATAGGACCCGTCTTCTCTCTTTTATTTTCTGGTACTGCAAGTTAGCAGAAATTTTCCTTTTGCCATAGGATGAGGAATACTTAAGGGAAACTCTCTCTCACACACACAGACACACACACACAGACACACACAGACACAGACACACAGACACACACAGACACAGACACACACACACACCTGTCTTATCTGCTTACAGTGGGAACAATGATTCTGACACTGTAAAGGAACCCCATATGCAAAGAGCAGATATTTGACCTTGAACAAGCAGTCAGAAATGGAGAAAGGAGAAGGAGCTTACGTCTCGAAAGAACAGGATTCCAGGGAGTAGACCTAGCTCCCCAGGGACCCTACGAAAATGGCAGAATTTGATCCACCAAGTCACCCATCAGGACAAGTTAAAGCAGGGCACAACTGTCCGGCATCCAGTCTGCCCGTGCACGGCCGAGGTGCAAGTTCACACAGCCCAGCATGCGTTCCCCGGACAGGCCGGAGTCCTCTTTGCTTGTTCATTGTCTGCTTTCTGTTTTAGATTTAAAAAAAAAAATTGGGAGCCTCCCTCAGTAGTGTCTGGAACCCAATGCGAGCCGGCAAACCGCTCAGCGGGATTGTGGAGAAGGTGGGAGTTTGTCCCGGGTGGCGCCCGTGGTCTGCCCCGTGGACCTCAGCCCCTGGTGGCCGCAGACCTTGAATCGTTCCCTGCCACTCTTCCTAACAAACGTCTTGCTCTGTGCGTGTTTCCAGGCATCAAGCGACCCAGCCCGTTCTCTGCCCTACTTATTGAAAGCTGCTCAGAAACCACACTGGGTTTGCTGCAGCGAGCCTTGGCTGGGGCAAAGAGAAAACTTGGTCCTATTTCCTTACATTTTTAGTACCAGCACATGGCTTGGCAAAAAGAGATCATGCCAGACCACTGTTATTTCCTTTTGCAAGAGAGGGGCAGAACCTGTGGCGGAGGGTGGGGTGAACTAGCCAGCATGACAAATAAGGCAGTTCAATGTCTACCACACCATAGCCGAAGCCAGGAACTAAGGCTTGGGTAATAATTAGTCTGCTGAAAAATTCTAAGCAGTGATGATCACTGGCTCCTTATCACCCCAAGACACCCTGAGGATGTTATGATGACATCACTAACCCAGATGGAAATGTTGACATCGCTCACTAAATGTGGAAAGGGCACTCATTTGCAGAGATGGCGCCATCCTTCCGGCTTTGAAATCTCAGAGAGCGTACGTGAACAAGAACGTTGCATTTTTTAAATTTAATTTTATTGTCAAGGGGATGAACAGAGGGGTGACATTGCCTATGCAAGGCAGTGAGTACTTTCTTGTTATACTTGTTGTTCCCTCCCTCATTTTTCTCCCACTTTCCCTCCCTCTCAACACCACCCCCCCCCCCCACACACATTGCATTTTAATCTCAGCATTTAAAGCGTTAGGCATCCGAAATACAGACTCAAGATGGCCTTAGGCGGAAGAGCCATGACTTGAGGAGAAAGTGTCCCCAGGTCCGAGTGGGCGGCAAGGTAGACGCGCGCGCGCAGCGTAGCTCGCTCCTGCAAACAGCGTGCTGTGTGACTCAGAGGGAAGCAGAGGGGGCGTACCACGCGGGGATCGTTCCCCTCTGTGTGGCTCGGGGAAGCAGAGGGGGCGTACCACGCGGGGATCGTTCCCCTCGCCATGCTTCTCAGAACGATTAGCATGCGAGGCTTAATTCCTATACGTCTTTTTAAAACAGCAGATATTCCTGAGAATGCGGCAGCTGTGATGCTGGGAGAAGCAGACAAGAAAGAAGAAGGCAGTAGCTCGTCCTACTCCCTGGCGATGCCGTTCCGAGTTCCGCGCGTCACCTGAGATGACACCTCAACCTGTTTTTTTTGGGGGGGCTTTTCTGGCAGGATATTCTTTTACAACTTTGGAACTCAGTTTCACTGAATAATGAAAAAAAATAGGTAAGCTGGTGGGCTAAAATTAGCCACTAATTATTTTCAAAGCAGCCCTCTCTCAGCGTCTCCGCGTGCTTGTCCTGGTTTTCTCTGTCCCAAACTGTAAAGGCCATTTATCTCTTTTAGACACGTACAGAATCACACCTGCACATTGTGGTCTGAGATCTGGGCTTTTTCTCTATTGACTCTCACGAGCTATTGCGCTCGGCTGAAAGGCTGAACCACAAATAAGGGACAGGGAAAACCTGAGGTTTTCCACCAACTTTCTGGCAAATGGGTCACCCCAGAATCATGGAGCTTGGGAGTGAATGTGGGCGGGGTGTGTCATGGGTGGTACAGCCCCCACAGTGAGCGTGGGGGGGGCTGCCCTCCCTCCCCCTCACCGCACTGTGTTCTTCCCTATTCACAGTTGAAGTTTTAGATCCAAGCTTCCCAAACTCCCAGTGCCCTCAGCTCGATCCCCTGGTGCGTAGGTCTCATCCACTGTAAACATTGATAGCACCCGTGTATTGAAACATTAGCACTCCACTTACATGATTTTTACCTGTTGATGCATCAGTTAAAAATAATTGGATTGGGCCAGGAGCCGTAGCTCACTTCTGTAACCCCCGCGATGTGGGGTAGGAGGTCTGAGGATGGAGGCCGAAGGCCAGCCTGGGCCCAAACTGGAGACCCACCGACACCCCCTGAAAACAAAGGCAAGCAGGAAGGGCTGAGGTGTGGCTCCGGTCCAGTGCTTGCCAGTGTGTGGGCCCTGCGTTCAGGGCTCAGTACTGGCACAAACCAATGAAACATTTTCTGATTCAGTTAGTTGGGGTGGGGCTTAAGAGTCTTTGTTTCTGGTTTGTCCCTGAGTAGATGCTGGTGGGCTGCATTTGGCCAAATAAACAACAAGGACAATTTCATCCCACAGACAAGAAAGTGCACGTAAAAACGCATGGCTCTGTCAGTGTGCTTCCAAACAACACACCTGTGTCGCGGGGCCCCACGGAGCCCTCCGGTGCCGTCCAGCGGCTACCGTTCCACAGATGCAAGTGGAAAATGCCCTCGTTCACTGTTGGGATCACCAGCAACACTAGGTGAACACACTGGTGAGTTCCTCGTATTCACTTGTAGGTACACCCCTAAACCCCTGCTGGCAAGATGATTTTCCGTGGACACACCAGAGCCTTGAACCTAACTTGGGATTGGATGGCTTTTTGTCCTTGGAATCAGATACTGACGATTGTTTGATGAGTGCTGCTAATAGCTTCAAGTTCTTTTGCCTTAAGTTGTTTACACTGAGATTGGTTTTTTTCAGAGAGCTAAAGCCAAACCCCGTCCTGGGATCAGTGCGCTTCTGATGCTTGAAATATGTTTGCTTTTTATATAAGGCCTAAGTTTAGAAAGCATGACCCTGTAATTTGTTGACGAGAAATAGGCCTGGTATTTTGAAGGAATAGCTGGTATACCGAGATGATAGTTTTAAGAGCTCTCTGTGTGTGTATGTGTGTGTGTGTGTGTGTGCATGCACACGTGTGCGTATGCAGGTGCTACTCAGTCATGGGACTTAAACTCAGGACTTGGACGTCATTCTTTTTTCTTTTTTCTTTTTTTTTTTTTTTTGCCAGTCCTGGGCCTTGGACTCAGGGCCTGAGCACTGTCCCTGGCTTCTTCCCGCTCAAGGCTAGCACTCTGCCACCTGAGCCACAGCGCCCCTTCTGGCCATTTTCCATATATGTGGTGCTGGGGAATGGAACCCAGGGCTTCATGTGTAGGAGGCAAGCACTCTTGCCACTAGGCCATATTCCCAGCCCTTGGATGCCGTTCTGGAACCTTCTTTGTGCTCAGGGCTAGTGTTCTTCTACAAGCCACAGCTCTACTTCTGGGTTGTTTTTTTTTTATGTATCGTTAGTTGTAGGCAAGAGTCTCATGGGCTTTACTGCCCAGATTTGGTTCTCAACTGCGATCCTAGAGCTCAGCCTCTCAGGTAGCTAGGATTATAAGTGTAAGGCACTGGCACCTGGCTTAAGGGACTATTTTCTAAAAACAAGGAGGACAGCTATCTGTCTATGACTTTATGGGAAACACCCTAGTAATAATTATGTATTATGATTTATATGGGCACGATTAGGGCTCGTAAACCGGGATAATCTATATAATTGTGATGCTAGAAGCCGCTGACACTTATTCAGTTGGACAGCTGATCTGTTGGTAGGATGGAGATGTTTGTTCACAATACTGGGGACCCAAAGCAGGCCTTGCATGTACTAGATAGTCACTCTACCATTGAGCTCCACCCAGCACTTAGAGTTCCGATGTATGTCTGTAGTCCACAAAAGACATGCCTATGGCTACAGTACTGCATGGCTGAAGGAAGCAGCCTGGCTGGTTTAACAAACATGATTTATGTGCTGACAAAAGATTCATAGCCAGGCACGGTGGCTCATGTCTGTAATTCTAGCTACTTAGGAGATCTAAGGCTCAGGTTCAAAGCCAGCCCATGCAGGAAAGAATCCAATAAACCGCAAGAATCCAATTAACCACCAACATGCCAGATATAGCCGTGAGCCTCAAGTGGTAGATTGCCAGCCTGAGTGAAGGGGCAGCGCCTCGGCCCTGAGTTCAAGCCCTAGTGCTGGCACCAAAAAAAAAGATTGCTCATGCTCTCAGTGTTCCAGAGTCTAATTTCACAATCACCTGTAACTTCATAGATATCAAAGACCCCACTGGAATATGTTACCATTTAATCTAATAATTGTAAAAGGATGTGAATGTTTTTTTGGCCAGTCCTGGGCCTTGGACTCAGGGCCTGAGCACTGTCCCTGGCTTCTTTTTGCTCAAGGCTAGCACTCTGCCACTTGAGCCACAGCGCCCCTTCTGGCCGTTTTCTGTATATGTGGTGCTGGGGAATCGAACCCAGGGCTTTGTGTATATGAGGCAGGCACTCTACCACTAGGCCACATTCCCAGCCCCCAAAGGATGTAAATTTTATAAGTATTTAAAGTTTATGAGACATATTACTCTGCAAGGCTGCTTTTGTGGGATTTGGGACATTTTAAGATTATTTGAATACTTTTTTCATTCTCGAATTGTTGACTGAACAAGAGATGGATGATACTTCCCATTGTAATTGAGGCAAATCCCCTGAAGATATGACCCAATCTAGTTTTCCTAAATTTAGCTTCATAGAACCACTGCAAACTTTGATGTTCAATTGCTCCTAAGATAATATTAGCTGATGGATATTTTAAAATACACGATATGCAGAAGCCTAGCTAGCTCTTGATTTCAGACATCTGGGGATGGGCAGGAAGAACAGTGAGATGAAGCATGTGGATAATAAAGCATTGTAATTTAGTATTTTCAAGATACTGGATTAGAGCAAGTGCAGTGGCTTACACCTGTAATCCTAGCTACGCTGGAGGCTGAGGTTGGGAGGATTGTGGATTTCCTGCCCAGGCTAGCCCAGGTAGGCAACTTGAAAAGACTGATCGTAACTAACGGTGTGCACTTGCCACCCCAGCTGTGTGGGAAGTTTAAATAGGAGGAATGCAGTTCAGGTGGGCCAGCATAAATGCAAGACCCTATTCTAAAAGAATGAAAGCCAAAAGATCTTTGGGCATGGCTCAAGTGGCAGAGGGCCTGTGTGGCGAGCTTTGCGTTTAAACCCCAGTACTGTCAGAAAAAGGAGAGAAAAAGAAAAAAAGCAACTGGATCAGGATTATGAAAATAGGTTTCTCATGTATAAGCAATCACTTAAAGTGCTCTTGTTACTAATGCATCTGGAGCTCGCTTGTTCATTCAAACAGTCCAGTGAGGCAGACCATGTGGCAGGTGCTGCGGCGGGCTCCCGGGCAGGGGGGAGGCTCCCGGGGCAGGGGGGAGGCTCCCGGGCAGGGGGGAGGCCTGAGCACTCCCTGTCCTCTGGTGACCTGCTGTCTAGGGGAGAGAAAGGCATACATTACCAGTTGCAATTAGAGTGAGGATGAGAACTGCTAAGACACTGAATCCTGTGTGTATGAACAGCAGTGAGCCAGAGCCTGCTGCCTGGCGTTCTCAGAAGGAAACCCCCAGGGACCCAGGGCCAGCGGAGTCGGCCTCAGGGGGGTTAGCGCGGAAAGGCTCGGAACCAACACTGACCAGTGAGTCCTCGCTCCCCGTGAAACGCCGTGGCGTCTGCTCCGCTCTCCTGAGCCGGGCGAGGCCCTCACCGTGGCTGCCTCGTGGGCCTCCCGCCGAGCCCGTCCCGGAGCTCAGTGTCTTCCGCCCCGCTGGCTTCTGGCGGCTCCTCAGACAGGTCTGCTACCCCTCGGCCTCAGGGACTCTGCGTTTGGGGTTCCTTCTACGTGGACTAGGCACTCCCCCACTCTTTGTGGTTTATGTTCTCACTTGTTTTAGACTTCTGCTAAAGGCTGCCTCATGGGTAGATCATTGTAAAACAGCACTGCCCCTGCCCCAGCCCTCCCGCCACTGCCCTCCCACCCCTACCCTGCCCTCCTGCCCCTGCCCCAGCCCTCCCACCCCTGCCCCTGCCCTCCCACCCCTACCCCTGCCCTCCCGCCCCTGCCCCTGCCCTCCTGCCCCTACTCCAGCCCTCCTGCCCCTACCCCTGCCCTCTCCCTCCCGCTTCCTGACACTTGTTACGGGTGCCCACGGGCAGCATCATGTTCACTTGTGGGTTTCCTTGTCTGTGGCCGGGCTCCACGCTCCACGCGCGCAGGAAGGTGGAGTGATTTGATTCCCCGCTGAAGTTCCAGTGCTCACTGCTTTCTGACATATTTGAAGAATAGGGTTGCTACATAAAATGCGTGGGAACACACATTCCCACAGCAGAGTTGAACATACTTATTCCAAAACATATTTGTTGTTTATTCAGAATTTGAATTTTACAAACAAATTTGTTAGTTTTTTGTTTTTGTTTTTTTGCCAGGCCCGGGGCTTGGACTCAGGGCCTGAGCACTGTCCCTGGCTTCTTTTTGCTCAAGGCTAGCACTCTGCCACTTGAGCCACAGCGCCACTTCCAGCCTTTTCTGTTATGTGGTGCTGAGGAATCGAACCCAGGGCTTCATGTATGTGAGGCGAGCGCTGTACCCCTAAGCCACATTCCCAGCCCCTGTGGGGTATTTTTTTTTGTGTATGTGACTAAATCTGACCATTTATGAATGGATAAATATTCAGTGAATACTTAGGTTCTTGGAGGATGACTAGCATTCTGAGTGAATAGTAAGACTGAATTTACAGAGGCACATGGGCACAAAAATTATTTAGAAAGCAGCCTGTCTTCAACTCTTTCAAAATTACTTTGCTAGAGAATACATTGAAGAGGACCTGTCCAGTCAGATAGGGAAATACATGTCCATAAGCTCAGTGCTCAGGAGACTGAGTCAGGAGGTCATTAGTTCAAAGCCAGCCTGAATACATAGCAAGACGCTGTCTCAAAAATAAATTAAAAAAAAAAGAAAGAAGGGCCTGTGTCAAAAGTTGGACAGATTTTGTCTTATCATAATAGATGGGTAATACTAGAAGTTCACAGGAAGTTTAGGAGACACGACTTTGCTTCTCTATCCATTATTATGGAAAGAGTATACAAAATATGAAACAATATCCTTTGGAAGAGAGAGGATATCTTTTTTCTCTTTTCATTCATGGGATTTTGTGAAGCCATTCAATTTCTTGTGTTATTTATTACTCCTGTTGATATTTTTAGGCCTCATTTCTCTGGGCTACGTCTCCTTCCTTCTAACGGAGAATCTCGCGTGCTCCTTGGCTCTTTTCATCCGCGTTTGCCCCACGCACCGGGTGCGGGATGTGCCCCCCACAGGCCATGGCGGGGCCGAGGCTTCGATTCACAGCTGTGGGGGGTGGGGGTGGCCGATTGCTCTCACTTGAATTATTTTCTGTGACTTGCCACTCATCAAAGAAAGCCACTTTGCTGAAGCCACCCCGCCCGCGCGGCCCCCGAGCTCTCTGTGGGATGGGCCGGAGCCTCTGTTGTGGTTTCACGGCGGTTATCTCCCCCTTTCCTCCGCGGGGCCCCTCCTTCTCGGGGCAGCGGGCTCCGTGCTCCTCCCCACCTCACAGTCGGCTGCGTGGGGAGTCTGGCCAGGACAGCTGGAGAACAGTCCCAGGGCACTGACTCTCGGGTGACCTCAGAGCAGGATTCCCCACAGGTCACTGGCCATGAGGAGGTCACGGAGCGTGCTCACGGCAGTGCACGGGGAGGACATTGGTGGGGAGCACGGCAGGGAGCGATTGTAAGAGACGTGGAACTAGGTAGCTGTTGCTGTGAACATCTGATGGATTGGGGGGGAAACTGAAATGTTGAGGGTGATTAATCAATTATCAGACGGTCTGTCGTCCTCTTTGACATCATAGTAGCAATTCTTAACTACGGGAGCACAGAAAATGCTGGAGGTCAGGCTCGGTACTTAATGGTGAGAGACAGAGTGTTCCAGAAAATCAGGTTCATGCTGTCCACCCCTGCTGCATGCCTTCCCCTCCTCAGCTCACACCTACGGAGCACAGAGGCACCTGTGACAGTCACAGGAAGAGAAAGGGCCGTCCTCAGTCACCGCCTGGCGTGGGGATGGACGCAACAGGGAAATGCCTCGTGCCCTCCACCCCGGCCCTTCCGCCCTGCAGTGCGGTAACTTAGAAAACCGCTCACGAGGAAGTCCTCCTACTGTCTGGCAGTTCACCTGGCCAACTACGTTTGCAGGTTAGCTCCAGTGGCGGGTCAGGAGCCCCGAGTCCAAAACATTGGAGAAGAAGCATACTCCTGCACCTCTGGCCGTGGCCCTGAGTATGAAGATGGTTGAAGCTCATCGTGAAAGCCTTCCAGAGAGCACCCACCCATCAGGAGGCACTGAAGAACCAGGCAGCACAGCGCAGCCAGAGTTACCCCCGTCACCGGCGGCTCGTGCTGGCAGAACGGGCACAGGACTGGAGGGTCTACGGTGGTAGGGAAGGCGGGCTATTCACAAGCTAACGGCATGGATTCCCACTCGGCAAGACTGAGCCAGGCACTGCACTGCCAGATATGGAGCTTGACACCGCCACAGACCAAGCCTGGGTACCTAATACGGTGCGAGGTACCGCCAGAGACAGGCCAGCCCGCTGTGGAAAGCAAGCGCCACGGGTCCTTGCTTTACTGGAAGGGCCAGCAAGGCATCTCAATGAGACTCGTACGTGTGATGTGGCTTGGCCGCTCTTCTTGCCCACCACCAGGTACAGCACCATCTCTAGAAGATCACAAAGTGTTTGATCCACAAATATGGAATCCTCTGTGACATTTTATCCACTGTAAAGGGGCCCAGCTTACAGCACAGGAGTGTTACATAAGACAGGACTGTGAGAGTCAACTCATTCTACCCAATTCTATGCTAGTCAGGCTCCGCCAGCCAGCCGGCCGTAGATGGAACGGCCTTGCAAAGGCTGCTCAAGCTCAGGCCTGAAGATGAAACCTTGGGAGGATGGGCCCCGTCTGCAACAGCAGGACGGACTCAGGTGCTGCCGTAAGATGCCGAGTGGGGGGGGGAGGGGCGGAGGGCGGGGCGGAGGCCATGGAGCCCGGAAACCAGGTAGAAGCTGAGGTGCTCACACTTGTGGTCAGTGATGGTCAGGCGTTGGTGCTTTCTGCCCTTGGAGGTCGGACTCTGTGGATTTGGAGGTCCCATATCCGAAAGGAAACACAGCCTACTCCCCATTAAAGTGGGCCCAGTTGCTCCTGTAGCCAGGGCTCCCCGGAGGACACTGGCTGATCAGCAGGAAGAGGTGGGGCTGCTGACGGCAAGGGCCCCCCGGTCCTCTCCAGGCGGTCTCCCGTGCTCCCTTTTCCCGTGAGTGCACAAGGGTCCCGGCTGTGCCTGGAGACCTGGCAGCCAGCCCCCGACACACTGAAGATTCCCCTACCCCGCCAGCCCCCGACACACTGAAGAGTCCCCTACCCCACCAGCCCCCGACACACTGAAGATTCCCCTACCCCACCAGCCCCCGACACACTGAAGATTCCCCTACCCCACCAGCCCCCGACACACTGAAGATTCCCCTACCCCACCAGCCAGCCCCTGACACACTGAAGATTCCCCTACCCCGCCAGCCCCCGACACACTGAAGAGTCCCCTACCCCGCCAGCCCCTGACACACTGAAGAGTCCCACCAGCCAGCCCCTGACACACTGAAGAGTCCCCTACCCCGCCAGCCCCCGACACCGGCAGACGCTAGCTGGTGGGGAAGGGACTAGAGATTGGTCAGGAGAAGAAGCAAGAGGAGCCTCAGGATTCATCGCTGAATCATCAGTGATTTTCCATGCCAACATTCCTCTTAACTTTCCCAGAAAAAGAGCCAGCCAGAACGCTAGAGTAGCTGTCTGCAGAACTTATTTTACGAAGACCAGAATCCCAGCAGCACAAAGAGCAGGCTGTGTTAACACCGAACGCATTGCCCAAATATTGCCAAGCTGGGGAAGCGTTTCCCAGGAGCGCTGGCCGCGGGCTCGCAGCTGAGTCACTCCCCGGGAAATGTTCTCAGTTCCTCACCGAACAACACCCCCTCCACGAGGACGCCAGTTTCCCGCCCGTGACTCATGGGCGAGGGACACAAAGGTTCCAGCGCTTTGCCTCACAGTAGAATTAACAGTCGGTCTCCACCTCCTCTTTGGCTGTTGCCTGGTATTTTTACATCCGTACCCCAGTTTAGTGCCTCCCCACCCAGCCCTCGTACTGTCCCTTCTCATTGGGTCTGATGCCGAAGACACTTCCCGGTCACTTCCTGTATCTATACGAGAACCTGTCTCAGAATCTGTGTTCCCGGGGATCTGACTTACGAAAACTTTGCCACTTGTTTGTTGTCATTTATGACCAGAGTAAACAAGAGGAGACCTGAGGAAGAAGTGATAAGCGCCGAGGACCCGGGCGAAGGGTGCTGTCAGATAACAGGCTGCTGCGGTGGCAGGTGCGTCTTTCCTGGAACACATCAGCCTGGGCTGGCAGTGCAAGCGTAACTATGGATGAGGCCCTCAGGAATCTGTAATCACCACTGGAAAAGAAAAGAAAACCAGTCTTCTGCTTTTCACCTGCCAGCAGCGTGTAGTGGCTGTCTCGGCGGAGTTCTGCGTTCGCCCTTCTGTCCCTAGGCACCCTGCCATGAGGATTGTCAGCGGAAGCAGAAGCCACGTTGACCTGCTGAGTTCATGACGTCAGGCTCAGCTGAGGCTGGGGTCAGGAGGCTGTGAGCACATTGGGTGGACAAGTGAAAACACAGATGTCTAAAGGTAGGATCCATGGGTGTTGTTAGACACAGCAGACTAGGTCCAGATACTACTGTAACTTATCCATCATAGACAACAAAAAGAAAAGGCTGAAAGTCCACAAGGACCTTTTGTGTGCTCATTAGGTACCTTCAGATTCTCAACAGTATCACCACGTTGCTGTTCCAACCGCACAACAAACACGTGGAAGGAAGGCAACAGAAAGAGCCTCAGCAATGGAGTTTGGCTGCTGTTTTGCAGTTGGAGGGCACCTTCAGGGGGAGGCAGCACGGGGGAAGTCCTGAGGAGCGCAGAGGGCCGCTTGCCCACTCCACACTGCGGATGGCTTTGGCCCGCAGCCTTGTGGAATGCGGGACTCCTCAGCCAGCAAGTCTCCAGGTCACCGGTAGCTACTTGGTGAATCTCACAGTGGGTCTTCTGGGAGCTTGAACCTGGGCCTGCGTGGGGCCTCCAAGGCGAGGGCCGTTACGACTTCAGTGGCACGCCGCTCCCCACGCCCTAGCGCCCCACAGCATTTTGTTGGTATGCTCTGGAAAGGGAGGAGTTGCACTTGCTGTGGAAGCCACCCCTGCCACACCCGTGTAGCGTGGACTTAGTGCAAATGCAGGCAGCCACCAGATGTTCCGGCACCGCGCTCATGCTCACCACAAGCCCCAAGGCCACTGAGCAGGACGGAATCCACCTTCGTCTTCCTCTGCCCCAGGTAAAGGCGCAGGTCTCCCAGACGGGGACTGGGCATGGCTTGTCGTAAGCAGGCAGCAGGCTAGGAGGCCTTGTCTTACTGGGGCCCAAGCCGTTGGATGTCCTTCCGTAGCCACTGCCAGTGTTGGGAGAAACAAATGAAGACCAACTATAGGGGGTGCAGACCAGCATGGAGGCGGCCCCCTAGGACTGAAGAGAAAGCCCAGGGCATCAGAGAGGGAAGTGGTCGGGTCAGAAGGCACAGAGCGCGGCACAGCAGGTGAAGCGTAGGGGAGGGAGAGACCGGAGCGACCTGGTGCATGTCGTGGGTGCGGCAGCGTGATTCTAGGTTCTGTCCCCGGAGAACAGTCCAGGAACGCGGACGCGAGAGACCAAAGCAATTCAACACAGAGAGAACAGGAAGGCTGAGGGACATCCATCTGTAAAAGGCTGACCTATCAAGAAAAATAATGCCTTTCCCATGCAACATCGTTCATTTTCAGAAAAGAAAATCATGGCTAATTTTGATGGCTCGTCCCATCTGCTTCAGCTATTTGGAAAGGAGAGATTGGGAAGACCAAAGTTCCAGGCCATCCTAGGCAAAAAGTTTGCAAGGTGTCCACCGCACCCAGTAGCTACGTGAGGTGGCCCCTCCCCCCCCCCCCCCCCCCCCCGCCCTGCCTGGAAGCAGAACTAAGAGGATCGGGTCCAGCACTGCAGGGAAAAACGCCAGCCCTACCTCAGGAAGAAGCAGAAGGCATGGCTCGAATGGCAGCGTGCCTGCCTGGCAACTGTGAAGCTGAGTTCAAAATCTATTACTGACTGACAAAGAAAAGAAATTCTCCTAAAAGTTGTTTTTGAAAATAACAAGGTAACTTTGGCACCTTCCAGGGATGAGGGGACAGTTCGGTGGAGTGCTTGCCTAGTGTGTGCCACCAAAATCTTACCACCTCTTGTTAATTAACCTTGATTATGTCAGACATTTTATAAAACGTAAGTTAGCAAAAAGAACTCCTTTAGTTGTGCCCCTTCAAATAATACATAACAGGGGCTGGGGATATGGCCTAGCGGCAAGAGAGCTCGCCTCGTATACATGAGGCTCTGGGTTCGATTCCCCAGCACCACATATACAGAAAACGGCCAGAAGTGGCGCTGTGGCTCAAGTGGCAGAGTGCTAGCCTTGAGCAAAAGGAAACCAGGGACAGTGCTCAGGCCCTGAGTCCAAGGCCCAGGACTGGCCAAAAAAAAAAAAAAAAAATAATAATACATAACAATAAAGACATAACCAGATAAAGACCCACAAAAATAACTATGTAGGTCAGCTGTAGCAATCTACTGATCATGTCACGTGGGAGAGGCTACGGAGTTGTTTACTTCATATTGGTTCTTTACCGCCCAAAGGTTTTTTTGTGTGTGTAGCCTGTTGTAATAAAAATATGAGCATCCGGTGTGAAATGCACTATTTTCATTTGTGAGAAGAGTAAAAGGTCTTCCCTCCAATCACATTTAGCTCCTAGAAACAACTCAGTAGAGGACAGAAAGCCTTCTCTGGGGTTATTTTTTAATCGAATTTTTGATATCTCACACACATATACGTGTGTTTTTTTCTGGAATGTGCTGTGTCACCCTGTGAATCCAGGACTGGTTAGGCACAGCCTGGCTTTTCTTTCCCCTCTGTAGAGCTCCGTAGCCTCCCTCCGGCGACATTATCGGTAGATGGCTGCAACTGACCCGCATGTTTATCTTTGTGGGTCTCTATCTGGAAGTACAAAGCTTTCCTGGGATATGTTTCATTCCGGTGGTGGAGCATTGCGAGCGCAGCACCGCGCCAACCCTGCCGTGCTCTTCTGCCTGTGTCCTTGCTCTGGGCCTCGCTCAGCAACTCATGGGAAAACACCCGCCCTTTCTACAATGTAATATAAGAACGGAATGAGACTGTGTAGTCAGCGACAGGCATGTCTGCGACATGTGTAGAAACATCCTTTTTCGGGTTTGCACACCAACCATCTGAGGGAGGAGGAAAAGCACGGGGAAAAAACAAGTTCAAGCAGGCCAACATGCTATACTGTGGCCCTGGCCCTTCCCAGCCCGCTTTGTCACAAAGTGCTAAAGATGACAACTGCTGAGGGTCCGCCCATGTTGCCGAGTGCCCGAGAGGAGAGCAGCGGGCACGGATCCCGACTGCCCGCCGAGCCGCGAGAGACGGCGCAAGGCAGCAAGCGGAGCAGCAGCCACTGCGTGCGGGCCCAGCGCACGGCCTTCGTGGGTAACCGTCTCGTGGCGTCCCGTCTGTCAAAGCCTAAAGGGCACGTGAGCTGCAACGTACCAACATTCTGGGGGAAACCACGTGCGAGTCAATGCAATCTTTACACTGTTCTAGACTGTTCCTCCGGCCCCTTAACGACTGTGAAAGCGTGCTTGTGTCATCACCAGTACCGCTGTACTCAGCAGCATCAGAATGAGCAGAGATCAGTCCTCACTGGTCAAAAACGGCAAGCAGGGGAGGAAGTCGACACAAAATGAACATACAAGCAGCCACGAGGAAAAAATATCTACAGCAAGATTCCGACCCCAGCCAGAGCCGGGGGTGTGCGCCCGCTAGAACAAGAAACAGTTCTAGGAAAGCATCCGTTTCATTTTAAAATTATATTTGTATTATCTTTAGGGAGTTGTACAAAGCAGTTACTGTTCAGCCAGCTAGTTCATAAGTACGGTGCACCGGGGGAATCCGTTCTGAGTTCGTGCTGGAAGCGACGGGCTAGGTTCGGATGGCTTTGGGGTTTCCACACCGAGACTTGGAGCTTAGCATTGCCGAGGGAATCAGCTTGTCACCAAATGGTGTGTGGGGGGGGGACTCATTTTGTGTCCAAAATAGAGGACGGCATACAGCTTTCTAATTTAATTTTTTGCTAGTTATCGACTAAAATGGAATTGTGAAGAAAAGGTGCTCGAGTTAAATCCCTCTATTTTCAGATGTAATGTTTATTGTCAAAGGCCACGGAGAAGCAGAGCGCTCCTGCTTTGCCAGGATTTGACCTTTGCATAGGAATCCCTGAGGTTTCTTTGCTTTTGCAGCAGCCTCCTGCCCTGCTTGATTGTTTGACCAAACTCTGGGGAAGACGCCAGTATGATTTTAAAGAATTAAGAAAGTAATTACTTCCTGTGGAATCCCCCTTACATATTGAAGCTCTGGGGCCACTCAGCTGGTGGAAGACAATGTAAACTTGGGGAGACAAAATCAGGTTGGAATGGGGCTTACTTTAATGGGTCCCTCCACTAATGGTGTAACACAGCTATGCTATGAATTTAGTCATTTGGGAATCAGGAAATACCAGAGTTACAGCTCTTATGTTGATTTAACTGTGTAGCAATTTAATATGGTTTATGCTGTACCCTAAAAATATAAACCATAACGTGCTATAATATTGTTCAAAGGAAAAATAAGATGACCGGCTTAAGGCTGAGAGATCAAATAAGTTTCACTATTTGAATTTTTCGAATTCCTTAGGCTTTGATCCGGTATGTTCCTAACTTGTGTGTTTCATTACTATATTTTCCCCCTGGGGCTGGGTAGTATCTAAGTGAAAAAAATTTGAATCAAGAAAACTTAAGTCAAAGTTCTTAAAACAACAACAAAAAAGGTTCCATTTAATGCTTGGTCACATATCCATCATTTAAATCTTCATGGCTTTAGATGGTCTTGATCTTTTCCCAGCTTCCTCTGCAGGGAGTACATTCCTGCCAAGTTTGAAGTTTGTAGCAATCATCTTTGAATGACATAATGCATAAAAATCTCAACTGTCTGTCTGCAACCGGAAAAAATATATTTTTTCACTACTGACTCTTGAAACAATTTACATAAAACTATTTTTTGTAAAAGAGAAAATACAGTATGAATATGTTGACCTTTTTCTTTTTCTAGGAGGTTTTTTAGTGAGCCAGTAACTGTCACGTAGTCTTAAATATGATTGCATTTACTTGTTTTGTTTTGATTTTCACTGTTGTGAGGGATTTGGGCAAGGCTCCTGGCGTCGGGAGCTTCCTCTCTCAGAGCAGCGTCGTTTATGTAACAGGCGACAGTAGGTTTCCTGCTCTAGAGTTCTTCCCAGGGATTGCTTGGTTGGAGGTCGGGAGGAACAGATCGGGTGGTAGGGGTGTAAGGTGTGTGTGCACACGAGCAGACCGGGATGTAAGGTCCGTGTGCACACGAGCAGATCGGGGGGTAGGGATGTAAGGCCTGTGTGCACACGAGCAGATCGGGGTGTAAGGTGTGTGTGCACACGAGCAGATCGGGGGGTAGGGGTGTAAGGTGTGTGTGCACACGAGCAGATCGGGGGGTAGGGGTGTAATGTGTGTGTGCACACGAGCAGATCGGGGGTAGGGATGTAAGGTGTGTGTGCACACGAGCAGATCGGGGGGTAGGGACGTAAGGCCTGTGTGCACACGATGGTTGAGGGGCACGAGGGCGCTCCGTAGGAGCAGAGCTGTCTGCAGTGAAAGGCAAATGGTGCCACACGGGGCTCCTGGGCCAGTGGGAGGGAGATGAGCGAGCACCCCCCTCGCTCCACCACCAACCCCTCCCCGCCATGCACCGCCCTGAGCCTGACCTCGCCAACTGTGCGAGTTGGTTTTGTCAGCTGTGCTGAGCCTTGGTGCTCCGGAGCGCAGTAGAGAGTGCTTAACCTAGTCACGCACAGGCCCCCGGGGCCAGTTCCCTGGACTGCCTTGCAGTCTGTGGTAGAACTAAAGAAATGATATTAAAAGCACTTGCAGTACAAGGAAAATGTCACAATAACAATAAAGCACCCCATCATTGTGTTGGTTCAATATAATTCGTTCTATCTCAAAAATTTAAAGAGAGAAGACAAGGCTTAAATATAGATGATGTCATTATTTAAATATAGTTATATTTCTGACAGCTGCAACACAAATAGTTACATCAAATAGTATCCTTATTAGTTCTGTCGCAAAGCTGTCTATAGGGCAAGGTTTTGCAGCAAGCATACCAAGTAAGTATGTGGCCCTGAGTTTGAGGCTCTGAGTTCAAGTCCTGGAACCATCAAATAATAAAATGAACAAACAAAAAATATCACTGAGCCCCATTTTTAGAATTTCTGAATGCACAAATCTGGCCTAGGGCTAGAGGTTTACCTGTTTGTTTAGACAGGAGACTTCTAAAGCGGCCCAGGCTGACTTGAACCCACTGTGGAGCCGGGGCTTGAAGTCATGGATCCTAAGACCTTCCTTCCTCCGCTTCCCAAGTCCCGGGATGGCCCACGTGGACCTCCACCGTGGGCTCACCGCGGGCTCACCACGGGAGGAGCTCCTGAGTGAGGAACGAGGCCGAGAGCTCCTCACCAAGGCAGAGCAGGGGAGCAGAAGCCAGGTGCCGACTTGGCTTCGGCAATGCAGACTCGTTCCGCCAGGCAACTTGACCTGGGGAAAACCACATGGCC
Source organism: Perognathus longimembris pacificus (assembly GCF_023159225.1). NCBI lineage: Eukaryota > Metazoa > Chordata > Mammalia > Rodentia > Heteromyidae > Perognathus > Perognathus longimembris. The sequence continues at coordinate 67,816,220 of NC_063171.1, forward strand.
ATTAGTCACAGAATACTGTCGTAAATCAGCAAACACGGAACGAGCCCCTATTTAACACTGCAGATAAAGAAGCATACCTGTCGTCACCAAATCCTATCTTGCCCAAAGCAGACATGGATCAATGAATGACATACATGGATGGCTATAGCCAGAGTTTATTTTATAGAGTATTAAAAATTCTGACTTGAGGGAAGTAATCAGTCTTACTAGCTCCAGTACTTAAATTCTATTTTCTTTATCAGTGTCTAAATCTAATGGTGAATCTACTGAAAATATTGTGGGAAAGAAAAAGCTTATGTTCCCTTAAATTTTTTTTTTTTCCAGTCCTGGGGTGTGGACTCAGGGCCTGAGCACTGTCCCTGGCTTCTTTTTGCTCAAGGCTAGCACTCTGCCACTTGAGCCACAGCGCCCCTTCTGGCTTTTTCTATTTATGTGGTGCTGAGGAATCAAACCCAGGGCTTCACACGTGCTAGGCAAGCATTCAACCGCTAAGCTTCATTCCCAGCCCCTTTTTAAAATTTTCTGAGAGAAAACAAATTGTGAGGAATAAGCATAAAATGAAGATATGATAGCTTGGGCATTGCTGGACACTTAAATTTTCATTGTTATGAAATCACCTCTAAGACTGCTTCCCGTTTTTAGTTCAGGACACTGTGTATTTTTGAATAATATTCCCAGCCTCATATGTAGCTAGTAGAACCAAGACAGTTGTTGAGCAATGCCTATGATGTACTGATGTCAAATACACTCACGCCATCTCTGGATACCATTTCTTTCTTTCTTTTTTTTTTTTTGTGCCAGTCCTGGGCTTTGGACTCAGGGCCTGAGCACTGTCCCTGGCTTCTTTTTGCTCAAGGCTAGCACTCTGCCACTTGAGCCACAGCGCCACTTCTGGCCACTTTCTGCATATGTGGTGCTGGGGAATCGAACCCAGGGCCTCATGTATATGAGGCAAGCACTCTTGCCACTAGGCCATATCCCCAGCCCTGGATACCATTTCTTGAAACCATTATTTTGGGATAGAAGTGGTGAGGATTGAACCCAAGGTATATTGTGTATACTGAGCATGTATTCTAACTGTAGAAATCCCAGCCCTGGAAGTCTTTCAGGTTTTGTTTTGTTTTGTTTTGTGTTTGCCAGGCCTGGGCCTTGAACTCTGGGCCTGGGCACTGTCCCTGGCTTCTTTTTGCTCAAGGCTAGCACTCTGCCACCTGAGCCACAGCGCCACTTCCGGCTTTTTTTATATATGTGGTCCTGAGGAATGGAACCCAGGGCTTCATGTATACGAGGTGAGCACTTTACCATTAGGCCATATTCCCAACCCCTCACGTTTTTGTTTTTGTTTTTGTTTTTTTGCCAGTCCTGGGCCTTGGACTCAGGGCCTGAGCACTGTCCCTGGCTTCTCTTTGCTCAAGGCTAGCACTCTGCCACCTGAGCCACAGTGCCACTTCTGGCCATTTTCTATATATGTGGTGCTGGGGAATTGAACCCAGGGCTTCATGTATACGAGGCAAGCTCTCTTGCCACTAGGCCGTATTCCCAGCCCACATCCCCCTCACGTTTTCTTTTGGCTTGAACTCAGGGCTTAGGCACCATCTCTTATTTTTTTTCACTCAAGGCTGGTGCTCTACCACTTGAGTCACACCTCTACTTCCAGCTTTTTGGTGGCTAACTGGAGAAGAGAATCATGGGCTTTGCTGCCCAGGCTGGGTTTGAACTATGCTCCTTAATCTCAGTCTTCTAAGATTATAGGCATGAACCATCATCAACTATGGTTAATTATTCTTAAAGGCATAAACATCAGTAGTAATTTCTTCACAAAGAAATGAGATGTACTGGGTCATTTTAGCCATGTTTTGAGATTTTAAATTTTTTTAAAAAACTTTGATCACATTTATTAGTCTGAAGATGTTTATGTAAAAAGAAACCCACAGCTGGGCGCTGGTGGCTCACGCCTGTAGTCATGGCTATCAGGAGGCTGAACTCTGAGGATCTTGTTTTGAAGCCAGTTTTCACATATTTGGCAAATAATATAAAACATTTTTCCATTTGTTTTGCTGATATAACTCACAGCAGACAGAAGAAACACTCTTTGGCAACCCTTGGCTTACCACTCAGAGAATTTGCTGTTTGATATATTTAATGAAACATCAAAGCTGGATATGACATCTCTACTCAGCAGAAATATCCTAAAAATGTACAGAGGGGGCTGGGAATGTAGCTTAGTGGTAGAGTGCTTGCCTAGCATGTATGAGGCCCTAGGTTCAATTCCTTGGTACCATAAACAAAAAGTCATTAAATAAATCATAATAAAAAATGGATACCAAACGTTCAGAAATGCACAGAGAAAAAATAAAAGTATGATTTTAGAAGAGAAATTGAATCAAATATGAAGCCAGAGACTTATCAAAGTAAACTAATTGCAGGTGGAGGTATAGCTCAACGGTAGCGCACTAACCTAGCATGTATGAGACCCTGGGTTTGATCCCCAGCACTTAGAAGCAATAAAGTAAAACAAAATCCCCAAAACTGGTTTCACAAACTAAGCATTTTCAATGACTGGAAATTTATTGTATGTTGACATTAATTTGGAAGGCCAATATCCTTGTTAATCTATGATATAACCAAGACTTTTTTTTTGTATCTTAACGTATGCTATGCATGGCTATTCCAAATGGATATACTATTTTTTCATGGCTAAAAATAAGTCCACTTACTAATTGTGTTTCAATAAAGCCTAGCATTTGTGCATGATAAACAAGGCTAGGAGAAGGGGCAGGGACTTTCAGGGGCAGAGGGAGAGTCACCAGACTGTGTCTGGGGTGTTGGCATTGGATTGTGGGTAAAATGGAATTACATTAAACAGACTTTTTTGGTCCTTCGGCCAAGGATTAAGCAGCTGGTATAAAAACCCCGACCTCTTCCTCTCTTTTTATTTCCTTATGTATTCTCTTTCTGCTGTGATCTGAGGTAGACAGGCTTAACCTTTGGAAGAAATCATTTCTCTGGTTATCTCTCCTTTGGATCTTTTGCTTCAGAACCTCTAGGTAGAGGAGTAAACAACAGGAAACTGAAGTAGAGGCTTTCAGTGGAAAAGCACAGGCCTTTTGACCTAGTTGGTTTGAGGCTCTTCGGTTTTAACTTGTGTTCTTTGCTGGAAGGTGGGGCAAAGCACCAGCTGATGACATGTTACCTTGTGCCTTTTGGAATGCCCTTCTCTTGAGTAACTCATGGACAAAGATAGAATTTGAGTATTCCTGCCTTCCTTGCCAATATCATCCTTGATTTTTACCACTTCCTTCCTAGCCAATTTCATCATATCCTGGCCAGTCAGGGTGCACTAATTTGGCCTTATTGTTTTCTGTTTCCATCCTTCGAAGTTGGTTAATCATATCCTACCATTAGCAGTCCTTTGAACATTTTCATGATCATCTCTATATGTTTTGGGAAAATTTTTTGCTTGCTTATCTGGAGACAGAATATGTAGCTCAGCTTGAATTCATGACCTTCTCTCAGCCACCTGAGTACTGGGATTACAGGTGTGCACCACCAGGTTTGGCCTTTTTATGCTTCTATGTTCTGCTTAGTATTCCCTAAGTACAATTTTTTGTGGTATACATGCTAATTTGGAAAACAACTCAAAATTGTCCAGTCTTTCCTTTATCAGATCCTTTATGTTAAAATATCTTCCATTCAGACACCAAGTTTATTATCCCACTTTTGAATCTAGGCTAGATTTTGAATTTGCTTTGGTCAAAATAGTATAGAAGAAGGGCTGGCAATATGGCCTAGTGGTAGAGCGCTTGCCTTGCATACATGAAGCCCTGGGTTCGATTCCCCAGCACCACATATATAGAAAAAGCCAGAAGTGGCGCTGTGGCTCAAGAGGGAGAGTGGTAACCTTGAGCAAAACGAAGCCAGGGGCAGTGCTCAGGCCCTGAGTCCAAGGACCAGGACTGGAAAAAAATAATAATATTGTGGAAGAAGAGGTTGTGTATGACAATTCCAGCCTGAATTTAGAGGTCTTGTACTTTGGCTTGAGCTCATGAGACCCTTTGCCTTCGTCACATAGTACAGTTTAGACATGAAGTATCCCCAAAGGCTCGTGTATGGAAAGGTTGGTCTCCAGCTAGGAGTGCTGTTTGTTTTGTTTTGTTTGTGTGCTGGTCCTGGGGCTTGAACTCAGGGCCGATGTTTGGCATCTGAGCTTTTTTGCTAAAGGCTAGGGCTCTACTCCTTGAACCACAGCTTTCCTTGTGGCTTTCTGGTAGTTTATTGAAGATCAGAGTCTCAAGGACTTTCCTGCTGGGGCTCGCTTTGAACTGCAATCCTCAGCCTCCTTAGTAGCTACGGTTACAGGCATGAGCCACTGGTACCTGGCCATTCATTTATTTTTAAAGTATTTGACTCACAGGTAATAATCATGAATATGGGGTACAGTGTGATATTTCAACACATGAATACCATGATCAGAACAAAGTAATTAATACTTCTGTTTCCTTAGCATTTCTTTGAAACTTGCTGGTTTTTTTGTTTTTGTTGGCATTCAGAATTGAACACTGGGCCTCATGCTCAGTAGGCAAGCTCTCTGCCACTTGAGACATGCCCTCTTCCTTACACTTCTGAGTTTTAGTTTTATTCAGTAAAACAGGGACAATGGTCCTTCTCCACTGGGACCTAGTAGAAGCAAACCTCTTCTAGAGAGTTGAAAACTCCACATATATATATATATGTGCATACACACATAAACATATAAGTATATATACAAAATATGTAATATATAATGGTATGTATGTGTGTGTCTCTCCATATACATCTATCTATAAAAAAATCACACAAGGGGAATATCTTAGTAAATATGTAACTTAAAGCAAGAATAGCCTCAGTATCTTTAAAGAAATAAGAATGTTAGAAGAAAAATGATCAAATGACATTGTAAACTATGTAATAATGTAGAGAACTAGAATTTACTATTATTATCATGTTCACACAGATGCCTGAAATGTTCTTTTGTTTTTGTTTTTGTCAGTCATGGGGCTTGAACTCTAGGCCTGGGTGCTATCTGTCAGCTTTTCAGCTCAAGGCTACCACTCTACCATTTGAGCCACCATATTTCTGGTGGTTAACTGGAGATAAGAGTCTCATGGGCTTTCCTGCCTGGGTTGGCTTTGAACTGCAATCCTCAGATCTCAGCCTCCGGAGTAGCTAGGATTACAGGTGTGAGCCACCAGTGCTCGGTGAGAAATATGAGTTCTTAAATGTTTTGAGGGCTGGGAGTATGGCTCAGTGGTAGAGTGCTTACATGAAGGCCAGCACCAGAAAGAAAGAAGGAAAGAAGGAGAAACACACAGAGAGAAAGTGGAGGAAGCAGGGAAGAAGAGAGGAGGGAAACCTTGGAAAGAGCATCTGTAAAGGGAGCAGTGATAAAAAGGTATCGGGTGTAGCTGGCGATCGGCAAGCTTCCAGATGATCGCCTTGTGTAGCTGCCCATCGGTCTCAGGATTTTCTGAAATAAGACAAGTGACGTTCAGGATACTAAATTTCACAAAGTCATGTACATATTTTCGTCCTCATGATATTTTTTTTAGGACCTCATGATTTTTATTTTTAAAATGTTAATCTTAGTGATAAATGAGGTTTAAGTAAGAGTAGTGTATCTGCAAGAATGTTTGGGACTTCTATGTGGGCTCTTAAGGCCTTGAACTGTTATATAAGGATGGAGCCAGGTTAGGATGGTCTCTGGGGATGTTTCGTGTGGGGGGGGGCTGTGACTCCTAAACTGCGTAGTGATTTTTCCAGTTCAGAAACTTCTGGTGTTTGTGCCTTTGACTCCAGTTCACGCACCCGGCGGTCCTTTATTGGACGGCACGTGCACGCGAGGAAACCGTGAAGAGCCTCCCGCGCAGCGTGGAGTTGAGGGTGTGCACCGAGACCCGGCGTCCCCTTTGGCGACTTGCCTTTGTCCTGGGATAGAGCTGGGAGGCTGGGAGCTACTTCTTTGTTCTGTCGCCACAGGTTTTGTTACCAGGCATGCTGGGCCAGAGCTCCAGCTCTGCCGCACACTTTCTACACCGTTTCCCACAACTGAAGGGCATCAGTCTGCCTAGAGGGGCAGTGGCCATCAGAAACGTGAGGTGACAGTGCTCAGTCCCACTATGTGACTGCCTCGACAGCCGCTCCTCGGGTCCTTGTGAAAAGTGCCCACTCGAGCTCCTCTCATGCCTCTCCTCCTCGCGCTGCGGCCTTGCTCTCCAGTACCGTCGTCAGGAGCCTGAACCTGCACGACTGTGTTCCTAAGGGCAACTTGGCGCTCTGTCCCAAATCGGATGCATTTTGACTGGTTCTAAAATCAAATTTCTGCTCAGCATTACGATAAGTTAAAGGAAGCCAGGGTTTGAGGAGAATGAAAAAGATAGGAAAATGTTACAAAGAGAAAGAACGAAAAGAGGTACAAGTACAGAGAAATTGCTACAGAAGGAGATATTCACAGACTGATTGAGGGTGAGAGAGAAACAGAGAGAGCGGGGGAGACACGGGGTGGGGGGGGAGAAAGCAGGGCAGTCTATGAGACAGAGAATGGCGTGCATTCTCAGGCTTTATCAGAGGGCAGGAAGCATCTAGCAGAGTTTGGCATCCACCTCCGTTCGCTGAGTTCAGGCAGGAGTGCGGAACGGGGCGGGGGACAGCTGTAGCAATGTGCGATGGCGGGAATAGTTTTGCCATCAGTGCTCCTCGCTCGCTCTCTTTTAAAAGCGTATTTGCGTTTGAACCATGGTTTAGAGCTCTACTATAATGTTTTATTATTTAACCTTCCGAAGTTCCACTCTGAAGATCACCATAGCAGCCAATTCAAAGGCAAATCTTTATTTAAATTTTGACTCCAACACTTAAAGTAGTTAGGATCAACATATTAGTGGACAGGTCAACTTGGAAGCTGTAGATTGTATCCAGCCAGGGGAAGATGCGCCCAGACCCACCCTTCCCCTGAGCAATGGCCAGGCGGCGGACTGAGCTGGCTTCCGGATGGGGCAGCGAGGGACGTGGTTTTAGGAAAGTGACATTGTTCATGCCTGCTCTGTGCCCAGCCAGATGCCAGCAGTGACGGACAGGCCCCGCTCCACACAGGACATGGCAAGGGCCATCTTGGCTTGAATGTGACACTCAGACCTCTGACCAACAGGTAACGAGATCCGCAACAAGACCCTTTCTCTTCCACCTCAGGGCTAGCAACAGTCCCCAGAAGCCTCGGACAGCTTCCAGCTGGCTCCTGTTCTACCATGGTACCCTGTGTGTTAGGCTTTGTATCTAGCTTTTTGGCTTCTGTTCTAATTCCCTGCTGAAACTGAAGTCTGTCCCTTCTTGGTAGGACCTGGAACTTCTATGTTCCTTCCACACGTCCCCTTCCCACCTCTTTTAGCAAAGACCACCATCATCTGCGGCCCTGGCACCCACCGGACAACCTTAACTGCCTCCCGGGAGAAGCGGCACCCTAGCGGTGATGCCACTGATTCCACATGGCCATGCTTGCGCACACTCCTCTTTACTGTCCTCTTCGCTGTGACAGCAAAGAAAAATAGTGCATTTTCTCATAAAATGTCATTCTTTCCTATTATTCTTTAGTTTTTGTTCTGCCATGTCATGGTGGTGTCTGAAGATGTGGTTGCACTGAGGCTCCATGTTTTATTATTTAGTCTTTTACAATGTTTTTGCCCTGTGCCTGGATTTCCATGTTCTTTATAATGCCACGATTTTTCTTATTTGAGCAGTACCCTTCATAAGTTCTTGGAGTAAATTTTCTTGGATTTTCATCCCTCTTATTCCCATGAATGATGGATGGCAGGCTCCTGTTCTGGGCTTTGTCCTGGTGTGTTTCATGATCATTATTGTTACCTTTCTTATTGTCAGGCGCATTGCTGACAGTGCCTTCCGTCATTTGGGGAGTCAATGCTGACTCTGCATCTCTCCTCTGGGTCAGTCAGAGGTCACATCTGCTCTGAAAGCCCATCGCTGGCTCCGCCATATGACTGAGTTTCATTAGTCCCTCTCACTGGTGAGGAAGCACTGAGAGTTATAGCCAAAAAGCGCCTGCAGAGCACATCTGTTCTTCCCTTTACCTTCTGGGAGGTGGCTTCCAAAGCATTCCAAAGAGGTGGCTACAGAGCAGAGCAGGCTATAGATAAGGAGTGCTTGTACAACAGGCAGGTGTTTACATATGTGAATACGTATGTATTGTTAATACAGTTCAATATTTTCAAAAACTGATTTAAGAATTGATGAGCACGTAGCTCAGTGGCAGGTCAGGCGCTTAACATAGTTTGTCCAGTGTGTGCAGGCCTGAAAACACACACACACACACACACACACACTGATGAAACAATCCTTTGCGAGGACTTTTAAATGGTTTGACTGTAACCTAGGAGTAGTTTTTATCCTTCCATTTGAATTTAATTTGCTCTTTTCCTCCTTTTTCCCTTAAGAATTTACAAGAACCAAATAGTATGATAGGCTCACTAGATTCACAAAATCGTATCCAGGGGAAAACTCATGCAGTCTTTCTTCTACAGCTACATGTTAGCTTCACATAGTGCGGAAATCTGTGCTTAGCAGTTTTCCCTTTTCTGTGCCTACAGGAGCCTCCCAGTAACCCTGGCATCTCTGCTGGGCTCCAGCCCAGGGAGGTAGTAAGCTCCTGCTGCTGCCAAACTCTGGCTCACCTGACATCTTTTTTTTTTTTTTTTGCCAGTCCTGGGGCTTGGACTCAGGGCCTGAGCACTGTCCCTGGCTTCTTTTTGCTCAAGGCTAGCACTCTGCCACTTGAGCCACAGCGCCACTTCTGGCCGTTTTTTATATATGTGGTGCTGGGGAATTGAACCCAGAGCTTCATGTTTACAGGGCAAGCACTCTTGCCATTAGGCCATATCCCAGCCCATCACCTGACTTCTTTATGTCTTCTGGACTCATCCATCATCTGTGAAACCATGTGCCAGAACTTGGCTTCCTCTGGTGCTAAGGTTTGAATATGAAATCCAAATTCATATGAAATTCAAGTGTTGGGGCTTTCCTGCAGTTGATGGGCCTTTGGAGAGTGACTGCATCCTGAGGACTCTGATCTTATCACTGGGTGGATTCCTGGTTGGATTTGTCATCTGGTGGCAGAGGTAGGAGGTAGAGCCTGGGTAGAGGTCGGGGAAGGTAAGTCTTCATGGGCTATAGCGTGTCTGGCCCCTTCCTACATTCTTTTTCTCTGCTATATGTTCATCTTGTTGCCATGATGTTATGTTCACACCTATGGGGACAAAAAGCTCTGAGATTATTAGCCAGAAAAATTCATTCCATCTTTTAAGTCGTCCTCTCAGGTATTTTGCATGGCACTTCAAAAGCAGACATCTATTTTAAACACATAAATGATTTCTACTTTCCTTGCTAAATCTTGACGTGATGTGTTTTCTTTTGCCCTGCTGTCAATTTCAAATGTCCAAATACATGGATCAGCAACTGTATCCTAATCCTGTTACAACAAGTAGAATGGGTTTCCAGTAATCTATAGATTGTTCAGACCTTACTTGCCTAATAGTTTTCACCACTAGGCACATTTCAATACCTTGAACCACAATAAGACACAAAGTCAACTCCCAGCTCCTGTGTTTCTTACTAGCTGTACTATTCTTCAGAAGTTACCTAAGCCTCACCTGCCTTCAACATTTGTAACAAAGAGATGACAGTTTAGCTGGGCTTCAATGGCTCACACCTGTAATCCTGGCTACTCAGGAGGCTGAGATCTGAGGATCAGACAGCACAGGCAGGAACATCTCCAGTTAACCAGCAACAAGCAGGAAGTAGAGCTGTGGTAAAAGTGGTATAGTGCCAGCCTTGAGAGGTCAAATCTAATGGACAATGCCCAGACCCTGAGTTCAAGTCCCAGTACCACCAGCCTGCCCCCCCCCCCCAACAAAACAGAAAAGCTGATCATTTTCCTGCCTTATATGGTTATGATCACTGACCAAATCAGTATGTTAAAATGACTCAGGACAGAGTTTACACATCACGTGTTCTAAAAAGTAAGCAGATGCCAATTAGAAAGCCTTTTTTCATATTGTAAACCTTTTTTTTTTTTTAACACTCTACACTCATGAGCCTGAAAAGAAGTGAGGGCTAGCATTTGCTATTGATATGTCCTCAGAGGGTAATGAATCTGCAGGGGTAGTTGGAAAAGGAGATGTTGTATAATGTCCTCCTCAATGCCAATCTGCAGTTGCTTTTGGTGATTTGCTGGCTACTGGTTCCAGGACCTCCCTTCTTTCTATCCCCAAAGTCAATTTCAGGATGCTCAAGTCCTTTCTGCAAAATGGGGTTCCACTTGCATATAACCTATATATACCATCTGGTACTTGTAAACCACTAATTAAATAAGATATCTAACAGTGTCACTGTTATGCAAATAGTTGTTATACTGAATTCTTTAGCGGATAATAAAAAGCAAGACTACATGTATTCAGTATTGATGCAGTTTCCTTCCAAATATCTTTGATCTATGGTTGTTGGTTGAGTGTAGATGTGAGATCTTCAGGTAGGAAGGCTGACTGTACCTGAGCCGTTCCATGAAACTCACCCTGCTTTTGGCCTTGTTCTCTATCACTGAAGCTATACTCATTTTGGAGAAAGGTATAGCAAAGTAAGAATGGGGCTGGTTGTTACTAATTGGTGGATGAAGACTCCTGCTTTTAACACCGAGTAGCAAAATGGTGAAAAGAGCTTGTAGGGGGGCGAGGCTTAATGTCTTCCATCTTGGCTTACTCTAATATCATGTCTTCTCATCTTCTGTCAATTTTCTTTTCTGTAAGATCACTTCCCAGCATCTCTGTAAAACTTCCTGGGATCATTTCAAACAAATTTGGTGTTTGCTGTAAGGCACTGAATCTCCAGGACCGCCCCCCCCCCCCCACCGTGGGATTTGACAAAAGACCTTCCGCAGGCTGCTTTCCCAAAGGGTACCCTGTCAGGCAGCCTGTGGCGCTCCCGTTTGTGGGAGCACCAGGAGCTCTGTATGGTCATTGGGCTGCGCTTTTCTTTGGCTTCAGACCAGTTTCATTAACAAGCGTGTTCACACTTCAACCGGAACATTTAAAATAACACCCCCACAATGTGTTTAGTGTCTAGTTAATCATTAAGCCTCCGAGTGCTTTAGTTATTCAAGCAAAATTGACTGGGTTCAACCTTCTTCCTTCTCTTTGTGCTTTTCTCTTTAAAAATAAAAATAAATCCTTTCCTGTACTCTCTGAAATAATATAGAACGGGGGGGGGGTTACTTCCCACCTTCAATTCCTCGGACTGTGGGTGGTACCCAAGTGTTAATAGAATGGGCAGAGAGAACTGGTAGTTGGACTCTTTCTTTGAAAACCGTGTCTGAGGCTGGGGATAGAACTCAGTGGCAGAGGGTTTACCTAGCAAGCCTGTGACCTTGAGTTGGTTTCATCCCGAGACATCCTCCCCCCCACCCCCCAAATACCTGCACCTTACACACTGCGTTTACCGATGGCGTGTTAGGCTCCCTGTTTGACATTTTATTGATGGCTCTAAGGTTGGGGGGATTTGAAATGACGCAAGCGCTCCGTAACTGAAAACCTAAGGGTCAGCTCCTTCTTCCTACGCCATCTCAAGGTCAAAGGAAAGGTTAAAAGGTGCTGGCGTCACTATTAGAAACTCTGTTCAAGACTCTGGGAAGACGGTGGTCGCCTGTCAGCAACGGCAGAGAGCAAGCTGCTCTCTCCTACGGGACGAGGTGAGAAGCGCCCACGGAAATGCCGTCGTGGGGCGAGGTTTCCTCGCTGCGCGGGTGGCTCTTTTCTGTTACTGGGCACGGACGGGAGCTTCCCAGCGGGCCTGCCGTCCCCGCCGCCGAGGTCGGGGGCGCCCCGGGGCGGCCCTCGCCTCACTCGGCCTCGCCCGGCGCGGGGCGCACGGGGTGCACGGAGAGTCCTCGCCGTGGGGCGGCGGGCACACGCGTGTGACCTGGAGGGCGGGGGCCGGGGCGCGGGCCCGGCGGGGGGGGCGGCGGACCCGGCCCGCCTGCTCGGGGCCGTCGGAGGCCCGAAGGCGGGTGCTTCCGGGGCCCCGGCGCACGTGCGGGGCAGGTGGCGGCCCCGGGGGACGGGAGGCCCCGCCCCGCGGCCCGGTGGAGCCTCGGGGCGCGAGGCCCGGCGCGGGGCGCGGTGTGCGGCGCGCCGCCCTCCGGCTCCTCCGGCGTCCCAGCCCCTCCCCCGCGCTGCGGCGGCCCGGTCGCGGCGGGCGAGCCGCGCCCCCCCCCCCCCCCCCCGTTCCCCACTCCCTCACCCGCTTCTCCCGGCGGCCGGCGGCCCAGGCTCTGACAGAGGGGGCGTGCGGAGGCGGCGCGTGCGTGCGTGCGTGCGCGCGCGCGGGGCCGCCATCTTGGCGCGCGGCGCGCGGCCTCGCGCGCGAGGGCGGGGCCGGCGGGGAGGGCGTGGCCGGCGCCGGGCTGCGGCAGCCTCGGCTCTCCTGCGCGCTCCTCGGCGGCCGCCGCGACTCCTCCTCCCGCTCCGCCGCCTCCCGCCGGGTCCGGAACGATGCCCGCGGCCCGAGGGTGTGAGAAGGGGGCCCGAGGCTCCGCGCGCGCCGCCCGCCGCCTCTGAATCCGCCCCCCGCCCCCCGCCCCGCACCGCAGCCCCTGGCCCAGGCCCGCCGGCCGCAGGGCGGGCGGGGAACCGGCTCGGCGCCGGGCGCGGCGGCGCGGCCTCGGCATGAAGCGGGCTCGCGCGGCCGCGTAGCCGCCCGGCCGCCAGCCCGGCCGCGCCGCGGGGCCAGGCCCGAGACGCCGAGGACGAGGCCGCGGGCGATGACGAGGGCCCCGCGCGGCCGCGGCCCGCGGCGCTGAGCGCCCAGCCCGCCGAGGACGCGGCGCAGGCCGCGCGAGCCCGGCGCCCTCCGCCCTGCCCGGGGCCGCCGCCGCCGCCGCCGCCGCCGCCGGGACGCTCTCCCGAGTGATGCCGCCGCTCTCGCGTCGGGGCTCCGCTGCACGAGCCGCGTTTTGAATGACGGGCGAGCCGCCCGCCCCGGCCCGCCGCGCCTCCGACCGTTGTGCGACTCGCGCGTCCCCCTGGGACGGTGGCGTCCGCGGCGCGTGCCGCCCGGCCCCGGGACGCCGCCGTCGAGGCCCCCGCGGGCTCCCCGGCGCCGCGAGGGGAGCGCAGCCCCGGCGCCGCCCGCGGAGCCGCCATGTCCGGGGAGGTGCGCCTGCGGCAGCTGGAGCAGTTCATCCTGGACGGGCCGGCGCGGAGCAGCGGGCAGTGCTTCAGCGTGGAGACCCTGCTGGACGTCCTCATCTGCCTCTACGACGAGTGCAGCAACTCCCCGCTGCGGCGGGAGAAGAACATCCTCGAGTACCTGGAATGGGGTGAGCCGTCCCGCAGCGCGCCGCCGCCGCCCCCGGGGCCCCCCGCCGCTCCCTTCCTCTCTCCCTCCTCCTCCTCTTCTCCATCAGAATCATCATAATCATCACGAGCCTTCCCGGGAGTAAACCCGAAGCCTCTCGGTGGTGGCCTGGGTGGAAGGCCTAACCCATCTTGGAACTTAGCACGAAGAACTTTGTGGTTTTAGGGCTGCAGGGAGGTAAACCCTGGGCGGGCGGGCGGGCGGGCGGGCGGGCGGGCGGGCAGGGCTCGTGGCTGAAGGTTGGCCCCGAGCCTGGCCGAAAGGCAGCCCGCGGACGGGAAGGCGCTCGCGGGTGCCCGCCTCGCCTCGCCGGCTGCTCCGGGCGTCCCCGGGCCGGGGAGGAGATGCCGAGGTGTTGGTGAGACGGGAGGGTGGGCGGCCGGGGGCACCAGCTCGGGAAATCCCTCAACGTGGACTCCCCAGGAAGTAGGTAGGTTCCTCAGGTACACGCACAGCGCTTGACCGTCTTTGGTGACAGTGGTCGACGGGGGCCGATTGGGGGCCCATGGAGAGTCGCGTTTGGCCCCGAGTCGGATTTCAGTCCTAATTGGTTAGAGCGTTTCTGCAGTCTCGTAAATGGAGAGGGGGTCTGGAAGACCTCTGGCCATGCTGGAGAAAGGATGCCAGCCTGCGGAGGCTCCATGTGACCTTCAAGCCCGAGGGCTTGGCCCAAGTTCTGGAGCCTCTGCTGGGCACGTGAACTCTGACGTCCCGGAGGCTCATCCCCGCCCTCTGCGCGTGTCAGTAGCTTTGGAAGGATTTTGGCCAACTGCTGTTTTGTGCCGCCGTTGGAATGTTAATGGTTCTGTTTTGTTGGTACGTTTTTATACCCATCTTTGTTTCAGTGTAAATCGTTATTTCTGGAAGTAGAAGTCAAAGGTTGTATTTTTTATTTTCTTTGGACTTCAAGTTTACTCAAAATCAGTTTTTTTTTTAGCGCGACTACTGATTCAAGAAATGCTTACACATCATGGTTTTTTAATTGTCCAGCTTGCCAGTATTTAGAAGAGTGCTGACAATATGACGCCATAGAGTTTAATGCAAATGGGACGATCTTTTTAGCTTTTTTTTTTTAAAATGTGGTACTGGTTTTGTGAATAAATATCTTTTTATGCATAGTATAAAATATTTTTTAAAAGCATGTATAGTTTTACATCCCATCTTTCACAAATTCACTTTATTCCCTGGTGCTTTCTGGTTATTGGAGTTTACATAGTTTTGTGCTATGACATTTTGGTGTGTTTTATTAATGTTTTCTGTTAAATATATTGTCTTACATGTTTCTTTTATGTGTAGAAAACCTCCCACTTTGTTTGCATATATATTTACTTAAGCCAAAACCCCCCCCCTCAAGTATAGGGCCAAATTATATTTTTGTTAATATATTTTAAGTAATTTCAAACCAGGAACTTAACCACAATTGAAAGTTACTTTTAGTAGCACCTTTCACCTGTTCTTCGAAGTCTGCTATATGGTGTAGAACGGGACAGTTTTTTTTTAAACTGTTACTGGTTTTCAGTTGTAGATATTTTGGGGGAATTCCAATCAGGTCCTTGCACGGGCTCTGTCATTGGGCTATCCTGCCAGCCTCTCAGGCTTGTTTAAGTTGGAATGTGGGTCTTGAATGTGGGGGTTATCAGCCACAAAGGTTTGAGTGAAGAGCAAGTAAAGGAAGTTAAGAATGGAAAAGATAGCCAGAGGATGGTGGCTCCTGCCTGTAATCAGAGCTACTCAGGAGTCTGATACCTGAGGACTGTGGGCTAGCCCTGGCCTTTCAGAAAGTCTGTGACTTCTCTCCAGGTATGCACCAAAACAACAAAAAAAATCCAAAAGGGGAGCTGTGACTCAAGTGGTGGAGCACTTATCCTTGAGCAAAAAAAGCTCAGGGACAGTGTCCAGGCCCTGAGTTCAAATCCCAGGACTAGGATTTGTGTGCACGCACACGCACAGACAGAATGGAAAAGCTATGAATAAATGTAGGTGAAAAAGAAGTAGAATTGGCTGTCCTTAAGTTACTGACGAATTTAGGTCAAGAATGGCAATGGGAGTATTTTTTCATTTAAGTACTGAGCTGTATCAGCTGTTTTTCCATATATGTATGAATTGATTTCTATATAATATTCTTATTACCTAACAGAAAAGGAACAACTTTAAGGAGATTTCTCGGTTTATTTTTTTGGTTGCTGGTAGAAATTTAGAGAGATTGTTGTTGAATTAAATTTAACAATTTAGGGGCTGGGAATTTGGCCTAGTGGTAGTGGTGCTTACACATACATGAAGCCCTGGGTTCAATTCCTCAGCACCACATATATAGAAAAAGCCAGAAGTGGCGCTGTGGCTCAAGTGGCGGAGTGCTAGCCTTGAGCAAAAAGAAGCCAGGGACAGTGCTCAGGCCCTGAGTTCAAGCCCCAGGACTGGCAAATAAATAAATAAAAACTAACAATTTAGATTTGCCGTAGATAGTTTTAGTTTGATTTTAATAATTAAAAACTATTGGGTCATTAAATATTTAAAGGACCCAATCATTATAATAAGAGATCAATGTACATACTCTGTACTACAAGGTAACTATTTGTGTTTGGCATTTATATTAAAGAAAGTGCCATTTGGATGGTCCTTATCAATGTTGATGATAGGTTACTCAAAAAAAAAATGGAGTCAGTATTGACTCATTTCCACCAATTTTATTTTATTCCTAGTTAGGATTTTCGCTTTTTTTTATTAGCTTTAATTACACAGATGGAGGTTTCACTGTTACATTTCTATACATGTGGGTGAGTTTCAGTTTTATGTTACCACAGCTATTGTTTTGTTGGTAGCAGTGTTATGGCAATAAGAAAAAATGACAGTTCTGTGAACTGTGGTGTTTTTCTTTAGCACAATCCTTGTTTTAGGTGCTGATGGCTATGATGAAGGGGAATTAATAGAGCAGGGGAATTAATAGAGCAGGGGAAGAAGTGGGGATTAAGGCAAGGAGCAGTTTAAGACCATAGTCACCTCTAATAATGTATGCTGTTTTGTAGTTACAGTCATAAAGATTTTTTTATTTTTCTTAAGTTAAATTTTATTGACAAGGTGATGTAGAGAGGGAGTACAGTTACATAATAAGGTAGTGAGTACATTTCTTGTCTTTTTTTTTTTTTTTGCCAGTCCTGGGCCTTGGACTCAGGGCCTGAGCACTGTCCCTGGCTTCTTCCCTGCTCAAGGCTAGCACTCTGCCACCTGAGCCACAGCGCCCCTTCTGGCCGTTTTCCATATATGTGGTGCTGGGGAATCGAACCGAGAGCTTCATGTGTAAGAGGCAAGCACTCTTGCCACTACTAGGCCATATTCCCAGCCCACATTTCTTACACTCTGCTTCGTTTTTCTTTACTTTCCCTAGTTCAGATAAGCGTATATACAATATCCAGGTGCACTAAAATCATATACAGTGACCACAGGCCTGGTCATGAATATTTGAAAGACTTTTTGTCTCTTTGTTTCTTAAATTGTTGAAATGATTACAGTTTGTACGCTAGCTTATATGTACAATGTATATATGCATATATACCTAATATATGCATGCTTGTTTTCTTTATATTAGTAACTTATTGTCCTATTTCAAGAATGAATAACATTATTTTATCTAGAACAATGCTGGCACATGATAGAAACATGTTGAGCAAGTGCTGAAAGGCTATTACTACACTCCCCCTTCTGTTCCCCAAGTCTAGCTTAGAGGTAGTCACCTGGTGATAGTGGTTACTGCAACAAGTGGAGGTATTTGTTAGTAAATTGTTTTTAAAAATATCACTTTTTTTTTTTTCAAAGAGTATTGCTTGCTGGGTGCCAGTGGCTCATGCCTGTAATCCTAGCTACTCAGGAGGCTGAGATCTGAGGATTGCAGAGGCTTGCAGTTCAAAGCCAGCATGGACAGGAAAGTCCGTGAGACTCTTATCTCCAATTATGCACCAGAGAACCGGAAGTGGCGCTGTGACTCAAGTGGTAAAGCACTTGTCTTGCGCTGAAGACCTCAGGGACAGTGCCCAGGCCCAGAGTTTAAGCCCCTAGATGGACAAAACAACCAAAAAAGAATATTGCTTTGTGAGTGAGACTAGAGTGTCAGGATTAACACTAGGAATTTTGGAAATATGGTTACTTCATATGGAAATTTACTATGAAAATGATTTCATAATATGTTGGAAATTGTGTGAAATGTCCCATAAATCATAGGTAGGACTTGCTTGATTGCTGCTATCCAGTAAGCCCACTCTATTTTAAGATGAAAGTATTGAACTTGTGCATAAATTAGTATTGAATATAGTACTTTTTATGGCAGTTTTTTTTTTTCCTAACCCTTTTTCTCTTTTGGTACCTTATTGCCAGTAAGCTTTATATGAAGCTCAGTGTTTTCTGTTGCTTTTTTTTCCCCTACTAGTTATGATAGGTTTCAATATCAACAATCTATCCAGAATTAAAAAAAGAACCTAAATATACTAGAATAAAAAATACCAAGTTTATCATATATAGTATTATTATGTATTTCTCCCCCTCCCCCCCGCCCTTTTGTGCTCCTGGAGCTTGAACTTAGGGCTTGAGCTTCTTTTTGCTCAGGGCTAGAGCTCTACCACTTGAGCCACAGCGCCACTTCCAGCATTTTCTGAGTAGTTTTTATTGAAGATAAGAGTCTCACGGACTTTTCTGCCTTGGCTGGCTTTGAACTGTGAGCTTCATATCTCAGCCTCCTGAGTAGCTAGGATCAAAGGCATGAGCCACCAGCACCTTGTATTTCCTATTAATATGTTGAAATAAAAAGTTTGATTATTGTAGATGAACCTATTATTTACTATTTAACAGTGATAATGAAGGAATAGATTTTTTTTTCCCAGAAAGACAGGTTAGGACAGAGGAGGAATTTAATGCAGGCAGTATAGATAGAGGCCAGATACTTGGAAAGTGGGGAGAGGGGGAGAAGGAAAGGAGAGAGAAGGGAAAGAGGGGGAGGGGCGAGGGAGAGAAAAAGAATGAAGTAGGAGAGAGGAGAATGACTCCTGAGTGCCTGATCTGTGAATGAGTGGGTATTTTTCTTAGAACAATGGATAGAACTAACTTCACTGTTTTATATTTTATTTGATGGTTCATTGCCTCTGGTATTTTCATTTTCTGACCTTGAGCTATGGAGTATTGACTTCCATTGATTAAAAGAAGTGTCTAAAGCAGCTGAAGTTGAGGGATAACCATATGACCTGTAAATAATGGTAGTAGTTTTCTGGTTATATCTTCCTGTCACTGCAGATTAACTCTGGGATAGATGTGGTTGGGAACTTGGGTAGTTCTATAGATTATTCCATTCCTTTTTTTCATAGACTGCCAGTGAGTGAGTTCATGTTTAAGTATTGAAGACAGTGCATGAATTGTTCAGCTGCTTTTGACCGTATCTTCCTCAGTGAGAAATTCTTTCCTTAGTGTTTTAATGATGCATATCGTAACTATATGCTATTCCAGACATATGAATGGGTGTCCTTTCCTGCACTGTATGTAAAACTCCTTTCCAGATCTAGGGATTTTCCTTTTCTTCAGGACTGCTCTTCTTCACCAACTGCTGCACACTTCCTCTTTACAGAGACTACCTCTTTAGATCAGTTGGTGGGCAGTGGCAGGTCCTCCTCCCCATTCTGGTGGTTCTGTGTCTCCACCGCTGGAGTGCAAGACTTGGGCTTTCATGAGCACAGGCGGCATGGAGACTAGGCTCTCCCATCACAGTCCCACTGTCTGCCCTTTAATTCTTCCTCTTTGAACTGCTTGCTTCTATTTTGGAATAGGGCTTTTTCATCTAGTTTCCTCCCTAGTTTCAAAAGGTGTTCTGTAAACCCATGGACTATTAACAGGGGAGAGTGTGTGTGTGTGTGTGTGTGTGTGTGTATATGTGTGTGTAGTTTATGTAGGTAAATATGTGGGGAAAACTATTTTAGATAAAAATTAACATTAAAATTATAGCAGGCTATCCTATAATGACTTTACTTGATTTTGGAACCCTCTTTTTGCAGAGTATTTGGAGGCTAGATGGCAACCACTGGTCTATGTAATGTTGTTTGGAAATGCTGTTTGGGTAGCGTTCATTGTTTTCCTTCAAACTCCCTGAGTATCAGGATTAGAAAGAAATGTTGGGAGAAATTTGGGGATGCTGTGTGATTTGGAAGGAAAATCCAGATCTGAGTAAGTTATATTTTACTTAGCAGCTGGTAATGGTTTTCTGTGTAAAAATCATGTGACTTGAAAAATAAACTTAAGCCTTGTGGAGCAGTAGTGCTGTTGCTGGAATATGTTGCATCTTGATTAAAATACACTCTATAAAAGAGGGAAAGGAGATACAGTGATGAACCTATGCTGTGAATTTGTAAAGCTCTTAGGATTAATGAGAAGTATCTCATTTTTCTTGTTATAATTAAACATACTTTTCATGTATAGGAATTTACATTAAAGATAGTCTCTATCTCTTGTATCTTCGGTAACTATGATTGTAGCATGTTAAAGAACTGTTGGATATCTGTTTGAAAAAGATTTCATTCATTTATAAGGTCTCAAAGGAAAAGGTCATAGACTCATGCAATTTTGGAATCTTGCATAATGTGAAGTATTATTGCTTATATTAATTACAAAGCACATTATCACAGGAAAAGTTGCAAAAATTTCTGGGACAGACTTCTTTGCTTTATCTATTTGCCTAGGTAAGGGTCTTTTAACTTTAGAAGTCTTTATGCGGAGCAGGAGCAGCTACCAGGTTTGGGTCATGATGGTATACACTAGGAAGCGTTAGATGTCTGAGTCTGTCAATGTGGTGTGGTGAAGAGTGATTGCCAGCTTTGTCTGCCATTGTTTTAGCATACTGTGACAACTGACACCAAAGTCCAAACACAGGCAAAGGTTTGTCTGACTAATCTCTATCCTTCATCTGGTTATCATTTTTGGCATTTCCACTTGCTTGTATCACAGAGCCAGTCTAGCAATATTTATTAAATTGGGGTGGGGTTGAGCATTGGATGTGTAAGTATTTTCAAGGGACATTGGGTTGTGAGCTATGTCTTTGGGGGGACAATATGTACAATACCTGGTTTGCAAAGAAATTCCTCCTGACTTAGTGATCTTTTTTTAGTGACCCTTGATTTTTCAATTGATTTGCCTCTCTTAATTATTGACACAAAGAGCCTGTTGCACTTGTGAAATAGAACAAAGCTAAGTAGACTTTATGAGAGCTTTGTAAAAGCAGTCAAATTGTACTGTTTGTTTCAGTACAAATCCTGTTGTGAAATATGAGTGCTAGGAGTGCCTAATACCTCATGTTGACTCAGATACTGTGTGAAAAGTAGTCAGATGTTCATGCTGATATTAAAAAAGAAAAAAAGTTAGAGAAGCCCTGACTAGGAGGCAATGACTGTCTTGCCCTGACCCAACCCCATAAGAAACATTTGAAAGCAGAGTAAATGCCTCAGGTATGTGGTGAACCTGACACATCAGTATGATGTCATAGAACTTCGACTGTGCTTTATAGATTTTCCTAGAGTTTATGGTTTAAACCACAATACTATTTTCAAGTCTAGTGTAATTTGTTTCTGTCTTCTTGTTGCATACCTTTGCAGTGTATCACTTTCTGATGCATGCTAAGCTGACAGCGTTTTCAGAAGTCCATTGCTCGAGGCTGTGATTGATGTGACTATATTGTTTCTTTTGCTTCTTGCCTGTGGGGTAATTTCAACCAAATTCAGCACTTAAACTGTTTTTATTCTACCTTGCCTGTTTTTGGCACTATTGACTTACCGAGAATAACATTGTGTAAAAGGATTTATATATTCCTAAGTCTTCTTGTCCATGTTTTCTTTGTCTGTGAAATGCTAAGTATCATTTTCCATTTTTTCCCCATGTCTCAAGCCCGAGAATTGTGTGTATCCTGCTTGTCCAGAATTAAACAAAAGTATGATGTTTTGATTTATCAGCTTCTTGCTGAATATTTATTAATGACTATTGACAGCATTCATCAAGATGATTTTTAAGGGGCTGGGAATATGGCCTAGTGGCAAGAGCGCTTGCCTCCTACACATGAAGCTCTCGGTTCGATTCCCCAGCACCACATAAATGGAAAACGGCCAGAAGGGGCGCTGTGGCTCAGGTGGCAGAGTGCTAGCCTTGAGTGGGAAGAAGCCAGGGAAGGTGCTCAGGCCCTGAGTCCAAGGC
Source organism: Perognathus longimembris pacificus (assembly GCF_023159225.1). Classification (NCBI taxonomy): domain Eukaryota; kingdom Metazoa; phylum Chordata; class Mammalia; order Rodentia; family Heteromyidae; genus Perognathus; species Perognathus longimembris. Next base: position 67,837,874 of record NC_063171.1, read on the forward strand.
CCAGGACTGGCAAAAAAAAAAAAAGATGATTTTTAAACTAGTTAGGAGGGCATGCACATTAAAAATATGCTTCTGTCTTTTGAATCATTTTAAAATACTTTTTGAGGTAGGATCGGTCTACCCTCTGTAGTTAAGGCTGGTTTTGAACTTGTGATCCTTTTGCATCAGCTTTCCAAGTTCTGTTGTAATGGGTATATGCCATCATTCCTGGCTCATCTAATTTTTTTCCATTTATATAAAAGAATTAAAAAAATGGAAAGTATCTCAAACTTACAGAATAATTTTAAGTACAATTATTTCTCTTGAGCCATTTGAAAATAATTTGCCTACACTATACCCTATTATCCCAAGTGTGTGTATGTTTGTGAATGTGTTTGTATTGTCTGCAATAGGCATAATACAGTATTAAAATAAGGAAATTCATGAGGTAGAAAGAGTATCATTGAATCTTTTGAAATCATGTACCACTTTGAGCTTCATCAGTCACTCTAATATTTGCATAGCAGAAGGATTCAGTTAGAACCATGTATTGCATTTCCAAGAGTAATACTCCCTCTGGGTCAGGTCTTTAGATTCTCCCTGACTTTTGTGAGTGATTCTTGAGGATCACAGATGGTTATTTATATTTATAGCATTGACAGTAACCCTCAACTTGGATTTGTTTCCTTTTGATTAGATCTAGGTAAAACATCTTTGCGAAAAATATGGCGGAGGTGATATTGTTTTCATATGGTCCCATCCCATTCAGTTGGGTGTGATTTCATACTACTTCATCACTTGTTAAATTGGTATCTTCTAGATTCTTTACTGTAAAGTGGAGAATCTCACGTGTGTATGTGTGTATCTATACATGTATACCTATACATATATATATATATATACATGCATATATATATATACACACACACACATTATTTTGGTGCCAGTCCTGGGGCTTGAACTCAGGGCTTGGGTACTGTCCCTGAACTTTTTTTTGCTCAAGGCTGGCACTCTACCACTTGAGCTACAGTTCCACTTCCAGATTTTTTGGTTCCTAATTGGAGCTTAGAGTCTCACAGACTTTCCTGCAGTGGCTGGCTTTGAACTTTGAACCTCAGATCTCAGTCTCCTGAGTAGCTAGGATTACGGGCATCAGCAAGTGACACCCATCTTCCTTTTTATAATTAAGTTATTTTATAGGGAGGTGTTTTAAAATTGTGTAGATGTCCTTTTCTCATGAAGTTACAGTTTTATCTCAGTGAGCTTATGGTGTGGAAAAAAGTCTTTCCAAATTGGCTCTGTATCCTTTGACATGTTTTGTGATTCCTCAAGCACTTTCTTGCTTTCTGGTGTAACAAGACAGTTTAGCTTGTTTGTACCTTTCCTGCTCCAGCCTTAGAGTCATCATTTTTTTTTTTTTTTTTTTTTTTAGAGTCCTGGCTTCTTTGAGTAGAGAAAGTTATTTTATTTTATTTATTTATTTTTTTGGTGGCCAGTCCTGGGCCTTGGACTCAGGGCCTGAGCACCGTCCCTGGCTTCTTTTTGCTCTAGGCTAGCACTCTGCCACTTGAGCCACAGCGCCACTTCTGGCCGTTTTCTGTATATGTGGTGCTGGGGAATCGAACCCAAGCGCTCTTGCCACTAGGCCACATCCCCAGCCCAAGAGAAAGTTATTTTATAGGAAGAGCTCTGAGTATGCACATCATTGCTCCTGTGTGTTACTCACAAGCTCTGTCTTTGGACAAAGCTGTCTCCATCCATCCATCCATCCATCCATCCATCCATCCATCCATCTATCCATCCATCTAGCAATCTGCCTACTATTCTGTCTTCTTACATATACTTGTATACTTATATCTATATTTACTTCTATAGATAATTCTTTCTATATTATTTACCAAATATCATAAATTCGTATCAATATCTCTAATTCCAGTTCAATACAACAGGGTTTATTTGAGTTCCTTTTCTATTTGCAACTCTCACTTCCTAAAGGTTAGTGGGAAGCATGGCTCCCATTGTGCTTTATTTACTTGTGTGATCTATCCCTAAGTATATACCTCCCATTGAAGCTTCCATTCCCTTGCTTGTACAAAGAAATCACCAATTCACCCATTGTCTTCCCAGCTGGGACTTCACCTCTTAAGCTGTGTGCCAGATTGTGTTCCTTTTTACCCTAAAGCCACACTCATCACCTTGCCCATCTCTGACTGCCATGACAGGCTTTTCTCTTCATACTAGACAATCCTTCCACCCTGTGGATGCACTGTCATGCTCTGATACTCCCAGTGCTGGTAGCCTTTTTATGTGAATGTCCCTTGCTCAGTTATTTACATCCTGCCCTGGTCCATTGTGAGTTCTTCTCCTTTTGCCTACTTTAGCCTGTTGCATCTAATGACGTTAGGGCTGACTTGTTCAGAAAGGTGATGGAATGGCTACTTACCTAATATGTACATAACTTGCTCAGTGTTGGTGACAGAGGCTGAGAAATCAGTTCTTAGATGATTTTGTTGTGTGACTATCATGGAGCCACACATTCATCCAAGATGCCCAAATGACTACTGTGTATATAGCCTGTCAACTACTGTGTATATAGCCTGTCATTAAAACATCATCAGGTGTACATATATGTGTGTGTGTATGTGATTTTATTTTGTTTTTGCCAGTCCTGAGGCTGGGACTCAGGGCCTGTGCACTGTCGCTAGCTTCCTTTTTTTTTTTTTTTTTTTTTTTGTTCAAGGCTAGCACTCTACCTCTTGAGCTACAGTGCTACTTCCGGCTTTTTCTGTTTTTGTGGTGCTGAGGAATCGAACCCAGGGCTTCGTGCACAGTAGGCAAGCACTCTACCACTAAGCTACATTCCCAGCCCTGTCATTTTGTTAATAATTTTCCCACTCAGTTTTTTTTTTTAACCGTTGTAACAGGGTTTTACTTTGTATCCCAGGCTGGCCTTGACATTAATATCCTCCTTTCTCCTTCTCCTGATGTGATTACAACTGCGTGTCATTATGTCTGCTTTCCCAATTTACTAAAAAAATAAAAATTCCTTAAAAAATGTACCTATAGTAAAGCACTATTTGGTGCAGATCCTGTGAGTTATAACAAATGAATGTCCTGTGATCATAACTATAGTCTGGCACAGATCAGTCCATCTCTGATGATCTTGTGCTGCCCTTTTGTATGACACTTAGCATTTAGTCCAGTGTTAAGTGAAATCCTGACTCTAGGCAGTTGAGGCACATCTTTGGCTATTCCATGATTTTTAATTTGTTGGTCACTAGGAGTGGGACCCAGGGCCTTTTGTAAGCCAGGAAAGTGCTCTACACCTCTAGCCCTGGTAAATTTTTTATGTAAACCCTTTCATTCTCCCACCCTGTGCTTGTCCTAGTAGGTATGTGGTAGATAGCCAGCATTATTGAGTGAGTTAATGCTATTATAGTTGTTTTACAATATGTCTCATCATGAATATTTGTTTAACCCTCACATTTTATGTCAGGTACTTGTTTCTTCTGATTCACTCTATTTTATTTCAGAAGGGGTTTTCTTTCCTTTAAACATAATTTTTAATTGGCAAATAAAAATTCAAAAGTGAGGGCCTGGGAATATGGCCTGGTGGCAAGAGTGCTTGCCTCGAATACATGAAGCCCTGGGTTCCATTCCTCAGCACCACATATGCAGAAAAGGCCAGAAGTGGCGCTGTGGCTCAAGTGGCAGAGTGCTAGCCTTGAGCAAAAAAGAAGCCCGGGACAGTGCTCAGGCCCTGAGTCCAAGGCCCAGGACTGGCCAAAAAAAATCAAAAGTGACTTTTTAAGTAGTGATTTATAATCTTGTCTAAACAGTGATCATCTGTAAACAAGTACTTGCTGGAGGGAGGTGAGAAATAAAGGTAAAATGAAAATAGCCTTTAATTTGTAGTTAAGCTTTTCTTTTAAGTCTTGACATTATTTGTTTAATGTCCAGCGTAAACATTTTAGAGTATTATAATGATGAATTGGACATGCATATATGATTTCAGTTCCTTTCAATCTTATTCATACTCTAGTGAAGACCTTTTTGAGGAGCCATAATGCTGAAGGATGAAAGGGACACAAGTATATAGTAATGAGAGCTGGGAACCTGAAAAATCAGAGGAAGTAGAATCTGAGTTTGTGGTGAAAGCTGAGGACTGTCCAGTCTTACTTACCTGGCAAAGTCCCCTGAAATTTTAGAATGTGGTATCTAAAATGTCCAGGAATTTCTGGACATTGAGGTGTGGTTGAGGCTAAACCATGGAGAACTGATAGAAGCAGTTTTAGAAGCAGAAGATTATTCAGGAGAACGAGATTGGAATAATTAACAGTTGTATGCCAGAGGAGGGAAAAAGTTAGCAAGATCTTCATTTCAGCAAACAAGCTAGATGTGGTGGATCACCTCTACAATCCAAGCTATGCAAGAGGCATGGATAAGAGGGTTGTGATTGAAGCCAGCCTGAGAAGAGAGTGTGTGACTCTATTAAAAAAATAAAAGCACCAAGGGCTGGGGACATGGCTTTAGTGATAGAATACCTCCCTAAAAGTGTGAGGCCCTAAGTTCAAATCCCAGTACTGCCCAAAATAAAAAAACAAAACAACAACTTAACAAAAAAGTAAAAAACCCTAAATGTAAGTAGAAACCCCAAAGTGTCAGACGTGTAAGAAAGCCTCTATTGTGTAAGGTGCAGTTACAAACAAATGAGTAAACAAAATAACTTGGGTGAATCAGACTCCACTGGGGAGTAACATGTAGGTTCTGTGAATGTCAAGGTTACAGGATCCACGGGAGCAGTCTCCTTGTGAGGAGTGGAGCAGGGAGAAAGACTTTTTACTTCACCAAAACATCCAGAAAATATCTCCTTTTGGTCTCAAAAGCACAAAATGAGACCCCCATGTCTGTCAGTGAACTGGTCATTGCCTTGGTGGTAATGGGATTGATGAGATACAAGGATTATGCTGACTTAACAAAATTAGGGTCTTAATTAGGAAGAGAAGACAGGATCTGAGTAGACCGCAGTTGGCTTCAGTATGCTGGCTTTGTGGTTTACAGTTTACCCACAACATTTTCATGAGAAGTTGTGGGTGCTCCAGTGCTAGGTTTTGTCTTTTTTCTGACCCCTGTAAGTGTTGGCTTCCCTAATAGGGTGCTTTGATTTATGCATTGTGGGCCAGTGTTACTATGTGGAAGGGGAAAAGCATGCATAAGAGATAGCTATGATTAAATTGTAATTTTAAAATTGTACATGGTTATTAAAATAATACTTTCTCAACCCTTGCAATCTTTCTTTGGCCTATACCTCATCTCAATACCTATAAAATTCGTTTATAGAGCTCACTTGGCAGTCGATATGAATTTTGGATTATTATTATCTCTCCTATCTCTAAGACATATAAATTTTGGATGTATGTTAGTGATATCTGCAGAACTTGTGGTTCGGAGAAAATTGGCTTTGAATCAGTTCAATAAATATTTAGCTGGACATGGTGGTACACACCTGTAATTGTAGCTAATCTGGAGACTCATGGTTTGAGACTTGCCCAGGCTAAATGTTAATGAGACCTCCTCAACATACAGGTGGGATACGGAGCATTTTCTGTAATCCCCGCTGTGGATCTCAGTTCATGCTAATAACCAGAAGTGTCCATCCATCTCCAGGTTGAGTGACTTAGTGGGACTGACTTGACACAGCATAGATTCATATGTTCCAAATCCAAGCAAAGGACCATCCTGCAAATAGACCCTTTTAGGAATGTCAGTCTCAAGTGATTAGACTGGACTTAAATTGTAACATTTTCTTTTAGGGCCTCAGACTTTCTTTTTTCTTTATTTCATTCTTTTTGGTGCCAGGAGGCAGCCTTGATCTCAGGGTCTGGCACAGAGCAAAATGGCTAAGGATAGCACTGTACCATTTGAGCCAAGCTCCACTTCTGGTTTTGTTGCAAATATTTTTGAAAAATTTGGCTTAAATATATTTTTTCTCAACACTTTATTTACCTCTTTTACTTTATAGGAGAGACTCAAATTTTCATAAAGGCAAATCTTTTTCTTTTTATGGTTTCTAACCACATAGCTGCTAAGAAAGCTTTTTGTATTAGTGTACTTTTGTTCTTTCTAATTATACTACAGATTTATTTTTTATTTATTTTATTTATTTATTTATTTTTGGCCAGTCCTGGGCCTTGGACTCAGGGCCTAAGCACTGTCCCTGGCTTCCTTTTGCTCAAGGCTAGCACTCTGCCACTTGAGCCACAGTGCCACTTCTGGCCATTTTCTGTATATGTGGTGCTGGGGAATCGAACCCAGGGCCTCATGTATATGAGGCAAGCTCTCTTGCCACTAGGCCATATCCCCAGCCCCTATACTACAGATTTTTAAAACGAATTTTTCTTAAGTTACAGTATTGTTTTTTTTTTTTTTTTTGGCCAGTCCTGGGACTTGGACTCAGGGCCTGAGCACTGTCCCTGGCTTCTTCTTGCTCAAGGCTAGCACACTGCCACTTGAGCCACAGCGCCACTTCTGGCCATTTTCTGTATATGTGGTGCTGGGGAATCGAACCTAGGGCCTCATGTATACAAGGGAAGCACTCTTGCCACTAGGCCATATCCCCAGCCCCACAGTATTGTTTTTTAATTGTGTGAATTGTGGATAATTTTTTCTCTCCATTTAGTAAAAAATTTAATATAAATACACCAGTCATTTGGGGAACCTGTTTGTAAGCTAATAATTTCTGGTTTATTTTTCTATTGCTCCAGGGATTTGAAAACACATGAGATAAACTAATGGAATATAGCCCCATTCTTTTGTTTATGTATTGTTTTTATTTGCTTTCATGATGCAGTAGTGGGGTAGAGTAGTTGGCACAGAGACACTGTGGCTCATGAAACTGTAAATACTATTTTATTTCTCTGTGTGTGTGTGTGTGTGTATGTGTATGTATTAAACACTGGACCTTGCACTTGCTAGGTAAGCAGTCTACTAGCCACAGCAGTCCTTTTGCTTTTAGTTTTTCAGATAGGGTTTCACAACTTTTCGAGGGATATTCTCAGACTGTACCTTAACGGTGCCTTCTAGAAATACAGATGTGTTCTACCATGTCCACCTTCTTCCCTTCCCCTGGTTCCTTCTTTTTCCTGTTTCTTCTTTATCTTCACTTCCTGCTTCCCCCTCCTTCCTTCCCTTTTCCCAAGTAACCAGAGACATGAAATAAAAATTACAATAAGACATTATATTTTGTCAAAAGACAGAAAAACAAAACAAACAATACAAATGTTGGCAATGATGCAGATTAAAGAGAACTCATATACTATCTGTGGGGATGTAAATTAGAACAGCTGTAGTAGAAAACAGTATGAAAGTTGCCCAAGAAAGTTTATTATATAACAGTCCTACTATTGGGTGTGTACCAAAATGAAATGAAATCAATTTATTGAAGAGACATCTGCATTCCAGTGTACACCACAGCACTATTGACAGTACTCAAGATAGGGTATCAACAGAGGTGTCTATTGATAGAGAAAATGTGATGCAATAAAATATTATAAAAAGAGTGAAGTCATACTCTTGTGGGCAACATGGATGGAACCTGAGGACTTCATGTTCTTTTGGGAATCTGAAAAAGTTGTTCTTGTAGAAGTAGATAGAACCTTACGCTTCTATGGGAGGCGGTCATTACAGGATTCTAAGGAAGGGGAAAAAGAATAGACAGATTAGATAAAGCTGTCAAAATACAGTTATTTTGGAGGAATTGTTTACAGTGTTCTATAGTACAGTAGGAGCAGGAGAGGGTTGGGAGCAGAAGGATGGGTTGAGGTCAGTTTGCAATACAAAGACTCCTAAATTAGAAGAAATTGCACAGCAATGTGACTGCAGTCAGTAAGAATGCATTGTGTACTTCACAATAGCTAGGAGATTTGGAATGACTTACTACAAGGAAAAATGGGATGCCGTAGTCATTGTAATCAAAGTGTTCACTTCCTGGCTGACCTGTGTATTTTTCTCTATGCAGGTTCCATCATAATCTTCACACAAACTTGGTCTTTTTCTTTTATCACCCTGTTCTCTAGTGTGTGAATTCAAATAGAGATAAAATCCCTGTTTCCTTCTCTTACAATCTACAGCACAAATATAGCTTGACTTAATCAATATGTATTTCTAAGCGAGTGAGGGTTCAATATTCTAACATGAAAACAATCTATAGGCTCACTGTTTCTGTTCTGTCTGCTCCTCTCATGCTCAAGTACATGTCACTGTCTGGCTTCATAAGGGGAAGAGAGAGAACTGTTCTTATGTATGCTCTTCTAATCATACAAACTCTTTTTGTTCAGAATAAAGATGGGCATGAGAGAGAAGGAAATACTCTTAAACTTCTGTTAAAGGCAATAAGAAAAAATGTATAGCAATCATTTTAAAATGTCAACTTTATCTTGCATTACTAGTAGGATTACATTTAAGTTCTTTGCCTGACTTTTAAGGCCTCAAGAGAGTCCTTATTTTCATCTCTAACTTCTTCTCAACAATGTATTACCACTAACCAAATTTACTTCCTTGAATCTCTGTTTGCCTGGAATGGTCTATATGGGCAAACCCAGGGAAAGGAATGGAAAGGACATAGTTCTCAAAGTAGGGCCCCCCTATTACCTCCTTTTAAGCCTAAGTGTTTGGACCATCATGTCCCTTCTTCTTTGCTCCCGAAGTGCTTATATTACCTCTGTTAGAAATACTACCTTTCATCAGTAGGTATGCTTCCCTCATGTGAATGTGTATGCAGACACATTCATACACACATTCATTCACACGTGGGACTGTCATATCTTACACTGTCCTATCTGAAGACTTTGAGTTTCTTTTTTTTTTGGCCAGTCCTGGGCCTTGAACTCAGGGCCTGAGCACTGTCCCTGGCTTCCTTTTGCTCAAGGCTAGCACTTTGCCACTTGAGCCACAGCGCTACTTCTGGCCGTTTTCTGTATATGTGGTGCTGGGGAATCGAACCCAGGGCCTCATGTATACGAGGCAAGCACTCTTGCCATATCCCCAGCCCCGACTTTGAGCTTCTTGAAGGAGGATATCATATTATAATTATCTTTTAAAAATGTTCCAGTCACTGTTACTATCATTTGCTCTTTCCCTAAGGTATGTTAAGAAATTATAGATCAATGAATATGAAAGAATTACTAATTTACCGGATAGAGATTGCTTAGATCTATCTGGTGTCACAAAATTTGCATTAAAAAAACCTCCTTGGACCTTTGTGTTGAAATATTTAATGTATTATTGATAGTTAGAATGTATGGAATATTTAAGATTAGAATAAAGGGCCTATTTTTCCTTCCCTGCTGCTATGCTTTAATTCATGCCTTTTGGTGTTAAAAAGTATTTCTCTTACAAAAAATGGATTATATATAAGAAAAAGTATATTGCTTTCTTCAGAAAATTAAATCAATTCATCATGTAGTTTGATGAGATTTTTTTTTTTTTTTGCCAGTCCCAGGGCTTGAACTCAGGGCCTGAGCACTGTCCCTGGCTTCTTCCCGCTCAAGGCTAGCACTCTGCCACTTGAGCCACAGCGCCACTTCTGGTTTTCTATAGATGTGGTGCTGAGGAATCGAACCTAGGGCTTTCATGTATACAAGGCTGCACTCTTGCTACTAGGCCATATTCCTAGCCCGTTTGATGAGATTTTTAAGGTACTTCAGTGTAATTCTTAAATTGGAACATTTGTTGTATAACTAATATTCTGTCCTATTGCATATCTAATTTGTATCAATTTCAGTAAGAAAGTAATTCATGTTGCTCTTTTTTTTTTCTTCCAGCAAAACCGTTTACTTCTAAAGTGAAACAAATGCGATTACATAGAGAAGACTTTGAAATATTAAAGGTTATTGGTCGAGGAGCTTTTGGTGAGGTAAGAAATAAGAAACTAAGATTTTATCGAATGTCTGCTATTTGTTTTGGAAATGTTTTATGTAGATTTCAGAAAAATATAGAAATAATTACTTGCTATTGAAATTGATACGGCTAATCAGAAAATATACCAAAGTTTTGAATGAGATACTTCTGTTTGGAAATTCATGTTGTTAAGTGTACTTCACATGAGCAGTTTTCTGCACTCCTTTTTGTGTCTTTGGTTTGTCTGTCCTCATGCCATTGCTTACATTGTCTTAAATTGCTCTATCTTGTTAGAAGTCTTGAGCTCTGACTTCCTCCTCCTGTCTTAGAACTGATTTCCAGTTTATTCTCTTTTACAAAGTGAGCTATGCTAATTGTGCATTTAAAATCATCAATTGTGTTTAGTTTTAATAAAATGTTTTATCTTCATCTTTTGTCTCTTTTACTTTGTTAATAATGTGAATGACATTGATTTTTCAAATGTTTAACTCACATTCAGTTCCTAAAATAATTCCAGCTTGGTTGAGAATCTGTTATTTTATTTTCATCTGTGAGTAGATTTGGTATGCTGTTATTAATGAGTGATTTTTGTTGTTGTTTTTAGGAACTTTGAGCCTATTTTTACTTTTATTTTTTAGAGAAATAGGCCTAAAAATTTCCTGTTTCTAATAATCAATGGTCTCATTAGAAGAGTACTCTTACTGTTTCCTAGAATTTGTGAAGATTGTCATTGCTATTACAAGCTCCTAACATTCCACAGGTGAGGCTGTGGGACTGGAGGTTATTCGTGGATATTTAAAATAGCATATTTAATTCTGTAAGTGGAAGAGTCTGTGGACTTTTAATTTGGGTATCAGTTGTTCTAGGTTTAGTCACATCATCTAATATCAGTTGTTCTAGGTTTAGTCACATCATCTAATTTTTAAAATCTTAATCATGTATTGGCCATTTGTTGATTCAGTTGGTCACTCATTTTCTGCTCTTTTTTTTTTGTCTTGCTAGGGCACTATCAGTTTTATATTGTTTTCAATGAATTAACCATTGCATTTTCAGTTATTATTATAGATTTGCTTTCTTTTATTACTTTGTGCTCACTAATATTGTATTTCTTCTCTTTGGCTTGAATATGCTATCTGAGAGAATAGGACCTTAGAATATGGATATCTAGCCCTTCTTTAAAATGTGCATTTAATCCACTTTGTATTTTCTCTTGATCTGTTATTTTCTGAGAGAATTGGTTTCTGTTCTATTTATTTCAGTTTTTGCTGATAACAGTCATATCATCTTCCCGGCAGTGATCTTTTCCCTCCAATTGTTGTGGAATGTTCTCTATTACATCTCCTCTTCCATTCCTATCCTCCTTTTCTGCTGAGGCTTGAACTCATGGCCTTGTACCTAGAAGAGCTTCAAGTGTTCTACCACTTGTACCATGCCACTAGGTGTTCTGCTTTTAGCTTGTTTTTCAGATAGAGTCTAATACTATTCCTGGGCTAGCTTTTAACGTCAATATCCTGTCTCTGCTTCCCAAGTAGCTGGGCCCTGTTTCCAGTTATTATTAGTATTTCTTTAGTGCAGAGGTCTGCTGACAATAAATTACCCCTTTTTATTTGTCAAGTATATATTTATAAATAAGTATAATATATGTGTGTTGTCTTAAAATGTATATATTTTATACATACTATCATATATTTTTGCTATTATATTATTTACAGAACTTCATATAATTATGTTATGTCTAATATAAAATACCAATTTCTGTAATTATGCTTAATTAGATAATATAATGTTTAATTACATGTTTTGTAATTATATCAAATAATATGGCTGACTGGATTTATAGAGATTCATTTGTATGAACTTGTGTAGCCATAATGCTGGTCAGCATATGGGATATTTCCAGCAATCAGTAAGGTTTTCCTTGCCCTCTCTGAATAACCACTACTTTGTTGACACTTTGATCATAGATTTGTGTGCCCTTCTATTTTTATACTAATGACATTATAAGCCAGGATCTTTTTGTTTCTGGGTTTTTTGCTCCACATTATCCTTACATGATTCATCCTTATTTTTCATTGGATGAGTGAAACATAAATGAATGAAAAATTCATTTGTATGAATAATGCTGTATGTTGTTTATTTATACTAGTATTTCCTGTTTAAGTTAACTGTTTTTTGGCCAGTGGCTCATGCCTGTAATCCTAGCTACTCAGGAGACTGAGATCTGGAGGATTATGGTTTCAAAGCCAGTTCAGGCAGACAAATCCTCTAGGCCCTCATTTCTAATTAACCAGCCAAATGCTGGAGGGCAGATATATTCAAGTGGTAAAGTGCCAGCTGAGCAAGCACAGGGCTTTGAGTTCAAACCCTGGTACCACCAAAAGAAAAAAGCAAGAGAAAAGGAAAGTACTGGAGGCATGGCTCAGTGGTAGAATATTTGCTTGCCAATCATGAGGCCCTATGTTCAAATCCCAGTACAACCAACAAAAACCCCCAAAGCATAAAGCAATCATATGTACATGTATTTTGTGAGCTGCAAGCACTCATTTATGTGGCATATTTAGTTTTTTAGTACATAATGCCTAATAATTTCCCAGGTGCTTACCTATTTGTGCTCTCACCAACAATGTCTGATATTTCCAGTTTTTCTGCAGCCTTATTAACACTTGGCTCATTTAACTTTTCCCATTTTTGGTGAATGAATAATGACATGCAGTATAATTTTTCATTTCCTTATCACTACTACCTTAGTTCAACACGTTTTTCATGCTACTTCACATCATGCTCATACCCTTTTGGAATATGAGCACGTTTTGGGGTTGTGTTAGGAAAGTAGGAGTTGGGTGGGTAGGCTGTCTGGCTTACTGTATACATAATCTCTTAGAGGTGGGATGTGTGTGTGTGTGTGTGTGTGTGTGTGAGAGAGAGAGAGAGTGTTTTGGCTTTTCCTTCTCTTTATAGTCCTTGTATTGAAAAATCTTTCTTTTAGGGTGGTTCAATTAATTAAACTGCTCTTTATAAAGCAGTAATTATAATTAGTGCTCTTTGTGATCATTGTAAGAAATGTTTCTAACTTGAAGGTCAGGAACATTATTTTTTATAATATTTTTAGAAATTCTTCCTATAATCTTTCAAAAGAAAACTTTCGCATTTAGGTCTGTGATCCATCTGGTATTGATTAGTGTTTTTTGAAGTGTGGGTCAAAGTTCAGTCTATTCTTTGTGGGCTTATTTTGGTGTCATTTGTTGTAAACATTTTCGCATATTATTACAAAAAGGACTTCTGGCGTTTTTTTTTTTTTTTTTTCCAGTCCTGGGGTTTGAATTTGGCCTGGGGACTGTCCCTGAGCTTCTTTTTTGCTCAAGGCTAGTGCTCTATCACTTGAGCCACAGGTTCACTTCTGGCTTTTTCTGTGTATGTGGTACTAAGGAATCGAATACAAGGCTTTGAGCATGCTAGGCAAGCACTCTACCACTAAGCCACATTGCCAATCCAAGGTTCTTCTGTTTTGTGTAGTAATTTTTAAAATAGTTTCAATCTAAGTCTTGCTCATATTTCATTAAATTTTGCGAGTCCGATGTTTGTTGATAATTTTAGAAGTCTATATTCTAGGTTTTGCTTTTGCTAGGATAGAAATGTAATAGATGTTTCTATATTGGTCTTTTAAAGATGTTGGCATTTTAACTAACTAATTCTGGTTTACACATAGATTTAAAATTTTTTGTAAACGGGCTGGGATGTAGCTCAGTGGCAAAGCACTTGCCTAGCAAGTGCAATGTCCTGGGTTTGATCCCCATTACCAAAAAAGAAAAGACAAAAAAAAAATACCGTAAAAATTTTTTGTAAGGTCCACTCCCTCCTCCCCCAGGGCTCCATGTAGATGCTCCCCACCTGTTTAAGTCTGCACCCAGTACCTGAGTTACCTAGGTAACTGGCACACCTGGAGGCAGTTACCTCCTCCTTCTCTGAGGTCACCAATCTACCTTTTCCTATATAATCCAGCTCAACACAGTCCCTGCTCTCTTTCCTTTTCTCTCTTGCTCTCTTTCTGTATTTTTTCTCTTCTTCCTTCCCCTCTGTCTCCCCACACCTCCATATTGTGCGTGGGAGCCAGTAGTTTGCTCTCTCCCAATAAACTCCTTTCTGCCTGAACCATGTAGCGGGTCTCCTTTCCCTTCCTTTCTGGCAAACCTTACAATTTTTTTTTTCATGTACTTAGGCCTCTCATCTCTAAATAATGACAGCATCTTTTCTTTCCAATTTTTATGTTTTTCTTTTTCCTTTAATATTACCATAGAGAAGATATTTAATGGGGCTGGGAATATGGCTTAGTGGTAGAGTGCTTACCTAGCATTCATGAAGCCCTGGGTTCAATTCCTAAGCACCACATAAACAGAAAAAGCCCGAAGTAGGGCTGTGGCTCTAGTGGTAGAATGCTAGCCTTGAGCAAAAAGAAGCCAGAGACAGTGCTCAGGCCCTGAGTTCAAGCCCTAGGACTGGCAAAGAAAAAGGAGATATTTAATAAAATGTTGGATTCAGGTGGTAAAAATGGACATCTTTGTCTGGTTTGTGAGTCCAGGACTCTGTAGATACAAGAATAAGCACACCCAGTTTTTCCTATACACTCACCAACGCAGAAGCCTGTGATCCCAAACATTTCAAATTTCTCTCCATCAGCAAGAAAGCAGTTCTGCAGCAACTCTAGCTGAGTGTCCTTTAAATTAACTCTGACACTACCTGTAGGTTAATGTCAGGGCTCAGGATGAGAGACTGCCCTAACTGTAGATACTGGTATGTCCAGACCTCTTGAACTACTGGCTATAAGTTTCCCCTGGGATTTGGAGTGGCTTGTAGCACTCTGGGAAACATTACTCTTCTTGAAGTGCCCTCTCTCCCTTCTCCTCCCTGTGTTCAACTATTGTGAAGCTGTCCAAACGCTATATTTTTGGGAGTTTAGGGAGGCTATTTTATACAGGTGTGGCTGATTAAATCATTGCCCGCTGGTGATGAACTCATCCCTTCAGCTTTTCTCCCTCGGTAAGGTAAGGCTAATAGCTCCAGCTCTCTAATCCTGCTGTGGGCTTTCTGACCACCAGTTCCATCCTGGAGATACCTTTAGAGGATGAGAGCCACCAGTTTATTAATGCATGCAGAATGATAGCCCTGTGATGCTTCTAAGGACTGTAGCAATTACAGGCTCTGAAATTGGGGAATGTCCAGTTATGTATTTCATAGAAGTTAAGTGTTGAGCATTTTACTCCTGTGTGTGAAGATTTTTTTCTTTGGTATGCTGGTCCTAGGGCTTGAACACAGAGCATGGGTGCTGTCCCTGAGCTTTTTTGCTCAAGGCTGTTGCACTATCACTTGAGCCACAGCTCCATTTATGGCTGTTTGGTGTTTAATTAGAGATAAGGACGTGAGACTCTCTCAGACTTGGAATCATGATCCTCAGATCTCAGCCTCCTGTGTAGCTAGGATTACAGGTGTGAGCCACTGGCATCTGGCCTGAGTGTGAAGTTTGTTACTGCCTTTTCTGTTACTCTTTTTCTTCTAGTCTTAGTCTCTGTAGTGTTTTTCTTATGAACCAGAGTTAACATTTTTATTTTTTGAGGTGGTTGTGCTATTGTTGACCAACCTTTTGTCTTTAGCTCATGATCCTTCATTTACCTTCTGAGGGCTGGAATTACAGCACCATGCCTGGCCAAAAACAACAACAGCAACAGTAACAACTACAGCCCTTACTACTATTTTGTAGTACTGGGCTTGAACTCAGGGCATTCTGCTTTCTAGGAAGATGCTCTATCACTTGTGCTATGTCACCAGCTCTTTTAGCTGTAGTTATTTTTCTCCAGTATGGTTTTATGTTTTTTTGTCCAAGCTAGCATAAATGACCACTCTCCCATTTATATCTGCCTGGTAGCTGGGTTTGCAGGTGGGCACCACTACATTCAAAGCTTAATGGTTGGGATAAGAACTCAGTTACTTTTTACTTTTTTTTTTTTTTTTTACTGGTCCTGCGCTTGAATTTAGGGCTGTGCTCTATTCTTGAGCTTCTTTTACGAAAGGCTAACACTCTGTTACTTGAGTCACAGCACCACTTCTGGCTTTTTCTGAGTAGTTTATTGAAGATAAGAGTCTCACAGACTTTCCTGCCCAGGCTGGCTTTGAACTTTTATCCTCAGATCTCAGCCTCCTGAGTAGCTACAATTAAAAATGTGAGCCACTGCTGGCTTCTATTCATTTTATTTATTTATTTTGGCCTCACAATCCTCTCCTCCTCTCATATTCCTGAATAGCTGGGATTTTGGGTATAAGTCAAGATACCCAGTCTGTTGTTACTTGTTCTCATTACTTTTTTATTGTTTGTTCATTGGTAGTGCTGGGGAATGATTCCAGGGTTTCCAGCATTCCCCCCCACCCACCTTTGTCTCTACACTGATGATATGATTTAACTACTGTATGTAGGTAATACAGAATTAGTTATTAAGTTTGAAATATTATATTCTACTAGTTTATAAATCCAACTTTTTCCTTGTATAGATGTAGTTGGTTTGCTAATACTTTGTTTAGAATGTTTTTGTTCATGTACATAAGAAAGATGGTTCTAAAAAATTGATGTATCTTATATTTTCCTTACAGTTTGGTTGATATATTTAGTTCATAAGATGATTTATTTGCAAAGTGTTCTTGCTCAATTTTCTGAAGATTGATGTTGCTTTAAAAAAAACTAAAGAAATTTTTGATTTTTGTTTGAATTGGAATGAAAATTTCTTTGTTTTATATCATTTGTGACAACTTTGGTATATATTGATATATACTAATTGCATATGTACAGTTCCATGAATTTTGGTGAAGGGATTCACCCGAGTCATTTTAGAGAATATTTCTGTCATCCTGGAAAGGTTCATTTCCTGTCAGTTCCCTGTAATTCCTGTGTAGTGACGACCACTGTGCTGAATTCTAACTTCAGATTAATTTTGATGTGGGAAAATCTTGCACAAATGGAGTCATGCAACATGTGTTCTTTGTGTGCAGCTTTTTTCTGGTAGGGTAATGTCTGTGATTCCTCCTTGTGCTTGTGTAACCTCCCTCCTGACTGCTGAATGGTAGACTAGTGTGTCATAGTGAATCTGTTCTCTTGGTGATTGTTTCCAGCTTTTTGATTATTGAGAGTAGCAAAACGTGTGATATGAATATTTACATTTTTATGGAAATACGTTTTCCTTCTCTTTATACAAACACCTAGGTAGTGAGAGCTGTTATGCTAATGGTAGGTATGAACTTAGAAGAAATGGGCACACTTCTTCCAGTGTGACTGTACATACTAGATCTCTATCAGTTCCACATTCTCACCAATTTATTTACTAGTTTTTTTTTTAATTTTAGCCATCCTTGTGGGTATGTAAAAGTATCTTGTACTGTGACTTGGATTTGTGTTCCACATGAATATAATGAGTTTTCATGTGCTTATTCATGATTCACTTCTGTGAAGTAAATGTTGAAATTTTTATTCATTTAAAAAATAAATTGAGGGTTGCTTGTATTTTTACTACTGAGTTGTAGGCATTCTTTATATTTCATATTTGTGGGAATCTCTTGTTTTACATATTGCCAGTATTTTCTCAGTTAGTAGCTTGGTAGTTTGCATTCTTAAAAATGTGAAGTTAGCTGGGTACTGGTGGCACATGCCTATAATCTTAGCTACTCAGGGGTCTGAGGATCACGATTTGAAGCCAGCCCAGGCAGAAAAAAAAATCCCTATAAGATTCCCTTTTTTTTGGGGAAGGGGGGCAGTCCTGGGGCTTGGACTCAGAGCTTGAGCACTGTCCCTGGCTTCTTTTTGCTCAAGCTAGCACTCTACCTCTTGAGCCACAGCGCCACTTCTGGCTTTTTCTGTATATGTGGTGCTGAGGAATCAAACCCAGGGCTTCACATATATACGAGGCAAACACTACCACTAGGCCATATTCCCAGCCCCTATAAGATTCTTATCTAGAATTAACTACCAGAAAACTGGAAGTGGAGCTGTGACTCAAAGTGGTAGAGCATTACCCCCTTGAGCAAAAGAGCTCAGGGACAGCTTTAGGACCTGAATTCAAGCCCCATGACCGACAAAAAACAAACAAATACCCCAAACAACAAAAAACAATGAAATGTTTATTGCTTTGCAAAAAGTTTTTTTTTTAAATGGTATTTGGGCTTGAACTTGGGATCTTATGCTCTCAGTTTTTTCACTTGTGTCTAGCACCTCTACCCCTTGAGCCACACTTTTACTCCCAGCTTTTTGCTGGTTATTTGGCCATAAGAGTCTCATGATTAATTTGTTTGCCCTATTTGGCTCAGAGCCATAGTTCTTAGCTCTTACCCTTCTGAGTAGCTAGGATTATAAGCATGAGACACTGGCACTTTGTTGAAATGTTAAGTTTTGATGGTATAATTTTATCAAAATTTTCTAATGTGATTAGTGTTTTCCCCCCTAAGAAATCCATGTTCATATCTGTGTCACAAAGTTATTCACTGAAGTTTTTTCTTTCCTCAAAGCTCTATGATTTTAGCCCTTCCCCTCCACTCATCCTTCCTGGTTAGATTGGCAAATTATCTCAAGTCACTGTGGCTCACATCTGTAATCCTAATTACTCAGGAGATTCAGACCTGGAGTATCACTGGTGAGGCTAACCTGAGCAGAAAAGTCTTTTTTTTTTTTTCTTATTGTCAAAGTGATGTACAGAGAGGTTACAGTTTCATACGTTAGGCATTGGATACATTTCTTGTACTGTTTGTTACCTCCTCCCTCATTCCCCCCTCCCCTCTCCCCTTTTCCCTCTCCCCCCATGACTTGTTCAGTTGGTTTACACCAAACAGTTTTGCAAGTATTGCTTTTGTGTCGTTTGTCTTTTTATCCTGTGTCTCTTGATTTTGGTATTCCCTTTTACTTTCCTTGTTCTAATACCAGTATATACAGTTTTCAATGTACTCAGATAAGATACAGTGATAGTGCAGGTACAACCGCAGGAAGGGGATATAAGAGGATCATCAACAATAGAAGCTACGGTTTCACATGGCATGTTGAAAGTAATTGCAACAGTGATATATCACAGAAAAGTCTTTGAGACTCCATCTCCAACTAATCAGCTAAACTAGGCTGGAAGTGTGGCTCAAGTGGTAGAGCATCAATCAGCCTTGAGCAAAACGCTAAGTGAATAGAAACTGAGTTTAAGTTAAGCTCTGGTCCTGGCAAAACCCAAAAATTCTGTATGATGTGACAAGACAGTGAAGGTTACGTTTTTCTCTTTAAGAAAATCTACGTTCAACGTATGTTGAAATAGGTGTGTTCTCCCCCTTTTTGAATTACTTTAGCACTGTATAGATCTGGTGTGCTGCCTATTCTTATTTGTTTATCCTATGCCAATCCTGTAGTCTCGATTCGTGTGCCTTTGTAACATAAAGTTGTGTCGGGACCTGAAGGATCCCTTTTCCCCATCTCCCAGGGAAATGCCTGAACCCCAGAAACTATGAAAGAGCACTCGGCCTTGTCTTCCGCCAGCAGAAGGCAAAGGCATACCCTCATGGGTTACACTAAGTTGAGGAAAGGTTGCCAAGCAGAGGGAGAAAGGGTTCTATACTTCATTGCTAAGTCTTATGCTAATTAATGATAGGGTTTTTGGTAGATGCCCTGTGATTGAAGAAATACTGTTCCATTAGTTTTGCTGACAATTTTTTAATTTAACCAGTAATTAGTGCTGAATTTTGTCTTAAGGTTTTCTATAGCTACTGAAATAATTGTGGATTTTTCTCTTATTTACTTAGTATGATGGATTATGTTGACTTCAAAATAGATTTTTATATTTTTAGTGAGGCACTGGTGGTTCATGCCCGTAATCCTAGCTACTCAGGATTCTGAGATCTGAGGATCACAGTTCGAAGCCAGCCCATGCAGGAAAGTCTGTGAGACTCTTATCTCCAATTAATAACAGAAAAAGCTGGAAGTGTCATTGTGGCTCAAGTGGTAGAGTGCTAACCTAGAGCAAAAAGGAGCTCAGGGACAGCTCCCAGACCCAGAGTTTAAACCCCAGGACTGGCAAGAAACAAAAGTTAAAAAAAATTGATTTTTATATTTTAAAGCAGTTTTAGGTTCATAGCAAAATGGAACAGAAAGCATAGATATACATGGCTCACCACACCCTTCCTTGCACCAGGGTAGGTAATATATTTGTTATAGGCCATGAACTGCACTTACTTACCTTTATTATCCTAAGTATATAATGACAGCAGGGTTCATTCCACATACATTCTCTGGATTTTGACAAACATTGAATGATGAGCAGCCACTGCTATCGTTAAGAGTTTCACTGCCCTAAAAGTCCTCTCCTCCTGTTGATTTTTCCTCTCTCTAGTCCTGGTAAAAACTGTCACCACCTTTTACAGAAGGTTCTGTAGGAGATCTGTGACAGTCTTTTGAGATGGACTTTTTTCAGTTAGTAATATACATTTAAGATTGTTCCATGTCCTCTGACTGATGGCTGGTATTCCATTGTCTGGATATTTTCCAACTGAATATCTTTTTTTTCTCTGTCCAATTTTTTTTTGGGGGGGGGGTTAGTCATGGGATTTGAACTCAAGGGTGTGGGCACTGCCTGTGAGCTTTTCTACTCAAGGCTAGCACTCTTTATCACTTTTGAACAACAGCTTCACTTCCAGATTTCTGGTTGTTAGAGATAAAAATCTCATGGACTTTCCTGCCCGGGCTAGCTTTGAACCATGATCCTCAGCCCTCAGCCTCCCAAGTAGCTAGGATTACAGGTATGAGCTATCAATACTCAGCCATCTCTCTCTAAAATTTGACAGTTAAGAATAATGCTACTGTCAGCATTGATGTGTAGCATTCTTAATCTTTATTTTATTTGTAATGTTTAAATTGTTGTTATAAAGGTGATGGAAATTTTCAGCTCATTTGGGTAAAATCCAAGGAGCATAATTGCTAAACCATCTGTTAATAGCATGTTTTAATTTCATGAAAAAATGGCCAACCCATTTTGTATTTCCACCCATACCAAATGTTCATATCCTCACCAGGCTCTGATTTTGCCCATGATTTGGGGTTGGGCTATTTTAATTAGCTATTTAATTTACAATATACTGTGTAAAGCACCATTGTAGATTTTTCCCAGTTTAAAATCAGATTGTTAGTTTTCCTACTGTTGAGTTTTAGGAGTTCTCTGTGTATTCTTTTTTTTTTCTTTTTTTGCCAGTCCTGTGCCTTGAACTAAGAGCCTGAGCACTGTCCCTGGCTTCTTTTTGCTCAAGGCTAGCACTCTGCCACTTGAGCCACAGCGCCACTTCTGGCCATTTTCTGTATATGTGGTGCTGGGGAATTGAACTGAGGGCTTCATGTATACGAGGCCAGCGCTCTTGCCACTAGGCCATATCCCCAGCCCCTCTGTGTATTCTTTGTAACCCCTTTATCAGATATGTATTCTCAAACATTTATTTGTCCAACTGGCACTAGTTTCTTTATTCCCTTGTCAGTGTTCTTCCTTCACAGAACAGAACTTTTAAAACTTAAAAAATAACTTCTTTAATAAGAACTTGTATTAACTACTTTCAAGTCTATGCTGTTATTGGTAGTGCATGATTATATATTTATGTATTAGCATATATTAGTTATATGGAAATTAATTGTCTCTACACTTTTACACTGTATTCCAGTTAATCTTGCTGCTCTCTCATATACTTTGTCTCCCTGCCTTAACCAAAATAGCACTTCCAACAGGTTTCCTTATTCCATTTTTCATAGCTGTAAGTCATCTTTTTGATAGTATTCAACTTTCTTTATCCACCTTGCCAGATGATTAAAAAAAATAATATTGAAACAGTTCCTTGGCTAGTTAGTGTTATGGCTTATGTGATAAAGTGTTTGCTTAGCATGCTCAAGACTTGAGTTCAGTGTCCAGTACTGGGGGAAAAAATTCCATGACATGGCATGTAGTTGTGTTTAATTGTCCATTTAATGATGTTTTATTCGTTATCTTTACATCTGTAATCATGAAGACTATCAACCCATAGTTTCCTGTTTTCATAATGTCTGTCAGTTTTGATATTGTGCTGAATTTAAGTAACAAACGGAGGACTATTTTTTTTCTATTTTTCGAAAGATTCTACATTATACTGATACTTCTTTCCTTGAATATTGAGAGAGTTTAAAAATGAACTTTGGACTTTTTTTGGGAAAAATTCATCCTCAAAGCTAGTTTCTTGAAGGCTATAGAGCTGTTTAGATTTTCTGTTGCATTCTTTACAAGATTCATTTAGTATACTTTGGGGTTCATGGACTTTGTTACATTAAAGTTACTTAGTTTTTATTGTGATAGAGTTGTTCATAATGTCTTATTGTTTTGTTCTCTGTAAAAACTGAGGCCAACTTCTCTTTCACTGGTAATAGTTAGATTATGTATTTTATTTTTCCTATTATTCTTAAAATGTTCATGTTAGAGCTTTTTCAGTCTCATGAAATATTGAAGCTACTTTTGGCTTGTGAGCCTGTTTTTTTACATTGCTACATTTCTTTTTTGTCTTTGTTCTTTCTTACTCTTTTCTCCGGATTTAATTTGCCCATTTGTTTTCTAGCTTTTCAAGGTTGAAAATTAGGTATTTGATTCTTTCCCATTTCAGTTTTCAGTATTAAAACTACAAAGTTCTCTTTGAGCAGTGACTAGATAGATCCCAAAGATTTGCTATATCTTGTATTTTCATTTTCATGGATTTAAAAATGCAGTTCAATTTTCTCTTTGATTCATAAAGCATGAAGTCCATAATTTATTTCAAAGTTTGAGGCTGTTTTGGTTTTTCATATTTATTTTTGTTACTGTCATAACAATCTTTACTTTTTCAGTACTTTCAGAATTTGTTTTTTGGTCAGAATATGGACTGTTCTTTATGAATATGTGCCCTTGAAAATAATATTCTACACTTAGGCTTTATAAACACTTTATTGTTTTACAAATGTCAGTTAGGTCTAGATGGTGGACATTGTTGACATCAAGCACAATTTACTGCCTGTTGTTTAGTTTCATCAGTGTCTGAGAGGTACTCTTAAGTTTCCAGATGGGACTCCCAAGTTGTGTGTGTGTTTATTTCTCCATAAATAGATCTTGAGAAATCCAAATCTAAATGAGTCTCCAGTTTTCAAGCCTCGAGTAATTTTCACTCGGCACATACACATGCACTGTTACATCTTCCTTCTACTTCTATCACAGTGGACTGCTTTACTTCATGCATGGTAATGCCTCTGGTCTTATTTGTCTTATCTTTAGTAGTCATCTTTCTTTTGGCTGAAACCTTTTTCTTCCTATATTTGGATTTAAAGTGAATTGCCTAGGTATTAGATTAATATTGTGAAAATCAATCCTACCCCATCACTAACATCTGTGAAAGTAATTAGTAAGCTGGTCTTCATTGAAATAGAAACCTTTAAGAAAAGTTTTTAAAACTTTTGTTCTGTGAAAGACACTCCTAAAACATAACAACAAAGAAACGAACAACCTGATTTTAAAATGGGGGAAAAAATCTAAAAAGGTGCTTTACACAGTATTTTAGGGAATGTAAATTAAATTCTATGTACCTGTTAAAATAGCCGAAATCCAAAAACATGGGCAAGATGCAAAATGTTTGGAAAAGTCTATTTGTGATTCAAATTATAACTCATGCCATGTACTAGGATAGACTTAAATAGATTAAAGGTACAAGTGTAATAAGACAACATAGTCCTAGTACCTAGTCTTAGGCACTTGCCAGAGTATTGTATTGTCTGTCAACATAATAAAAGAAAGCTGAGTGTATTTTTACAAGATCTTTAGGATGTGTGTTGTGAGTACTGCAGGGTAGGAGTAGAAATGTTACACTCATTTGTGTTTCCTTCAAGTAACACTGGGATAGGTCCAGAGGGAATGGGTACCTGTGGACAGGCGTGGGAGAGGTGCTTCCAGAGAAACATCATTTGTTTTTATTTTTTAAGACACGTAAAAATCTTATCTACTTAAAAATCATTTAAACGAACTATGTAGTTTATGGGAGAGAGCAACGGATGGGGTGACATTGTCCACAAAGAAATGTATGTATTACCTGATTTATGAAACAGTAACCCCTCTGTATATCACCTTTATAATAACAATAAAAATTTAAAAAATTATTTTTAAAAGTCTTCCATGTTGAGATGAGTTTACTAAGCTGTGTATGTCATTTAAGCAAGAAGTAATTCTAAGCTAAAGTTTCCCTAGGTAATAGAAAAGGAGGCAACCAGTGCAACTCACAGTCCACAGCTAGAATAACATTGTTTCTAAAGCCTGAGTAGAGCTAGAGAGGAACACATGTGATATACTTTTATCACTGAAGTGTGGGGACCAGTGACTCTCTCTGTGGGGAAGTTGCATTTCTTCATTTGGGTGAGATACATTGCTTTCTTTTCTTTTCTTTCTTTCTTTTTTTTTTTTTTTGGCCAGTCCTGGGCCTTGGACTCAGGCCCTGAGCACTGTCCCTGGCTTCTCTTTGCTCAAGGCTAGCACTCTGCCACTTGAGCCACAGTGCCACTTCTGG
Source organism: Perognathus longimembris pacificus (assembly GCF_023159225.1). Classification (NCBI taxonomy): domain Eukaryota; kingdom Metazoa; phylum Chordata; class Mammalia; order Rodentia; family Heteromyidae; genus Perognathus; species Perognathus longimembris. The sequence continues at coordinate 67,862,336 of NC_063171.1, forward strand.
CCATTTTCTATATATGTGGTGCTGGGGAATCGAACCCAGGGCTTCATGTATACAAGGCAAGCTCTCTTGCCACTAGGCTATATTCCCAGCCCTGCTTTCTTTATAATTGTGTTTAATTCTATGTTTTCTATTTTTATATTCATTTGTTATAATTATAAGTATAAAATAATTTTAAAGAAGTTGATAATCATGAAATATTTAGTAAGGTAGCTTTATATTAAGTAATACCTACTAGAACGTGTGTAGAGGAACTTTAAGATAGAGCATTTAGTACTTCCCAGCTTAGGAACTGGTAAGTCACTGCACAAAACTTATAAGTGCTTCTTTTTGGAAGGTGGAACTTTTTTTTTTTTGGCCAGTCCTGAGCCTTGGACTCAGGGCCTGAGCACTGTCCCTGGCTTCTTCCTGCTCAACGCTAGCACTCTGCCACTTGAGCCACAGCGCCACTTCTGGCCATTTTCTGTATATGTGGTGCTGGGGAATCGAACCCAGGGCTTCAAGTATATGAGGCAAGCGCTCTTGCCACTAGGCCATATCCCCAGCCCCTAGGTGGAACTTTTTTATGGCACAGTTACTTCATTCCATGTTAAAATGATTGGCAAAGCAAAGCAATGTCTTTTATTTATTATTATTATTAATTTATTTTTTTTGCCAGTCCTGGGGCTTGGACTCAGGGCCTGAATACTGTCCCTGGCTTCTTTTTGCTCAAGGCTAGCACTCTACCTTTTGAGCCACAGCACCACTTCTGGCCATTTTCTGTATATGTGGTGCTGAGGAATTGAACCCAGGGCTTCATGTATAGGAGGCAAGCACTCTTGCCACTAGGCCACATTCCCAGCCCAGCAATGTCTTTTAAATACAGTAAAACCTGTTTTCATCAAAATAGTTCACCATGGGTTTAGAAGTGAGTCAGTCATTCAGTCAAATTTGTGTTCATTAGGGACTGTCCAACTTTATTTTAAGCTAATCTACTGGAATATATAGTCTGCATTATACACAGCAATTCAACCAATGTCAGAATTGTTTGGTCACACAATCAATGAAGATGCATTGCAAATTAAGTTCCCTTCCCCTCCCTCCCTCCCTCCCTCCCTCCCTCCCTCCCTCCTTCTCTCCCTCTCTCCCTCCCTCCTTTTTTCTTTCCATGTTACAGAATAAAACAGAGTATGCAACCCTGAAAGGTTTGACTGATTTAGGTAACTCAGAAGGAGGTGTTCATCATTTAGAGGCTTTCTATCCTCTTGGTTAACTTATTCCAAACCTAGAAAGTAGCTACTTGCTAAGAGGTAATGATTATGTATAGTACCTTAACTCCTTGTTAGGCATTCCTTTTTCTGCTTTGGAAAACTTGAAGACAGATCTGTCAGCTTTTCAGGGATGGTGGTGGTGGGGGGGGGATGGTCTAGAGGCTGGTTGCAGGAGTCAGAGCAGCAGGCACTGACTGCATAGAACATACAGTGTATGTGAAAGTCCTTATTAGGAGATGTAAAGTGCCCACGTCTCTGTCAGCGGTTAGGATTAGTTCTCAGAAGAGACAGAGATAGCCAGGACTTGGAGTTTTCTGTGAAAGGGAGCTCTGTCTAACCAAAAAAGATTACCTTAAATAGTATATACAAGCTTTATAAAGAAGTGATGCCTTGCGCTGGCGATATAGCCTAGTGGCAAGAGTGCCTGCCTCGGATACACGAGGCCCTAGGTTCGATTCCCCAGCACCACATATACAGAAAACGGCCAGAAGTGGCGCTGTGGCTCAAGTGGCAGAGTGCTAGCCTTGAGCGGGAAGAAGCCAGGGACAGTGCTCAGGCCCTGAGTCCAAGGCCAGGACTGGCCAAAAAAAAAAAAAGAAGTGATGCCTTAGAAGAGGGGAAGACAGAGTGGTAGTACAGTTTTTTGTTTTTGTTTTTGGATGGCAGAGCTCTTAGGAAAGTTTTTCAGTGGATTCTCAGGAACCAGGAGAGAGACATTGAAGGTGGGAAAGAAAATTTTGATGAAACAAGAATAAAAACGAAAAGTAAGAGCAGGTCTGGGATCCCAATTGCAAATGATACTGTTAACTTTGGAAGTGGTAGAGAGGAAAAGAGAAGGATAAGAGAAAATTTGGAACATTTAAAGATGGTGTGAGCAGCTATGAAGGATACATTAGTTAGGAAGTAGGCTGTTAGCACTATTAGCTATGAGGTAGAACTAGGTCATTTATTGTGGGTGAAGAACAGTAGATATATCAGTAAAGTTCAGTTGAGAACAATGAGAAATTACTGGTGGGACTAGTAGATTTACATGTAGACTTGATGACTCAGATATGGAGTAAAGGAAGTAATAACTTATACTGTTTTTTTGTCCTGGCCCTGGGCTTGAATTCAGGACCTGGGTGCTGTCCCTGAGCTTAATTTAGTGCTCAAGGCTAGCACTCAACCACTTGAGCCACAGTTCTACTTCTGGCTTTTTGGTGGTTAATTGGAAGTAGAGTGTCATGGAACTTCTTGCTTAGGCTGGCTTTGAACCACGGTCCTCAGATCTCAGCTTCCTGAGTAGTTAGGATTACAGGCGTGAGCCACTGGCACTAGTCTTCAATAAATTACAAATATATCACACATGTATATAATATACATATGTTCACAAAATGTTCTTCATAAAAGGGACCGAAACACCAAAGAAGGTATTGGGAGATTGTAGTTCTCCATAGGGACAACAAATGAGGCAGATATTGAAGGACCACTTTCTCAGGGAAGTTCAAGAGTGCATTGCAGGCCAAGCTGAGCTGGCAGCAACAGAATCTAGCAGTCATCTCCTCAGAGTGACTTCTGTCTGGTCACAGGCCAGTACTGTTTAGAACTGCACTCTCCAGTTAGAGTCATTAAGCAAATGCATGACTGATAATACTTGATATTGAGTGTCTGTCATTTTCCTTTTTTGTTTGTATTTTCTCTGTATGCATATGTGTAAAATAAAAGCACTAAAACTATTGCTGATAGTTTAAGAAGCATATTGCCTGAGCTGTGAGCTTTACTGCTTATTCATTCCTGTTGAAAGCCTATCTCTATTTGGCTTAGGTGCTATTTATCAACCAGTAAGGTTAGAAATAAAAGACCTCTAATAGTTAGTGATTTCCTTTCAGGTAATTAGTTTCCCACTAGGAATTTAAATAGGTTTATAGGCCCAATGGATATCAGATAGGAACATTTCACAATTATGCTTTTTCTTAAAAAATAAAAGCATAATTTATCTAATTTGTACAAGAAACTCCTAAGTCATGGGAACCAATAAAGAGCGAGATGTAATTGAAATTCATCAGCTCTGTAACTTAAGAACCTTCTCTCTGCAACTCATTTGTTGTCAGTTACTACTTTACTTAACGCTGGGTTTTCCTTTTTGCTTTCAGGAAAACCTTTAACTTACGCCCTGGGTGTTGCCTGTCCACAGCTTCCTGGTGGCTCACCGCTTCTGCCTTCGCCAGCCTTGCTCCGGCAGCTTCAAGGCTTCTGAGCTTCAGAGCTTGTTGTGAAAGCTTGCTGCTTTGGCCTGCTACCCCTGCTTCAGGTGTCAAAAGCTTTTAATTAGCTTGCTTCCTCTGATTACAATAATTAGGCCCTATGTATCTGCACAATCCAGTCCTTGGGCCTGAAAGAGAAATTACCTGTAGACGTCCATTCTTCTCTAAAATCTCTTCTACTCTGGCTCTCCTGGGATGTATGGGAAAGTAAAGGAACTTTGAAGTTAGAGTGCATGATTCACCTTGGATGGTACTGGTCTTTACCATAGGGCATGAAGGTGTGTGGGTACATCACATTTTATAGTCAGTGTCTATTCTAGTTGGTTGATGCCCAGGCTGTAGAAATTTTTTAATGTTTTAACTACTGCAATTGTGTGTCTTTAAGGAATCTCTCTGATTGTTTTGTAAACTCTTAAGTAGTTTTAGTTAGACAGTTAGCTCACAATAGTAAGTATTTTGAACATAAATTAATCATTTGTAAAACAGGATTTAAAACAGAGTCTCTTGCTAGGTGCCAGTAGCTTATACCTATAATCCTAGCTATTCAGGAAGGTAGGATCTGAGGATTGAGGTTTGAAGCCAGCCTGGGCAGCAGAGTCCCTGAGACTCTTATCTCCAAAAAGCTGGAAGTGGAGTTGTGGCTCAAGTGGTAGAACACTATCCTTGAGCATAAAAAGCTCTGGATCAATGCCTAGGCCCTGAGTTCAAGCCCCTGGACTGGCATGAGCCTGTACCCCCCCACTCCCCCACCCCCCAAAAACAAGGTCTTCCTATGTAGCTCATGCTGACCCTGAACCTTAGTTCTCCTTGACTCCTTCTCTTGTGTACTGAGGTAACATACTTGGTATGCCAACATGCCTGGTCAGAGAATTTAAAGCAACAAACCAGCAAATAATAATAATAGTGATTTCCACCAATGCTGTGATCCTCACTAATGCACCAGTATTGGAGTGCCTTGTTTTTGACTTTCAACCTCAGTGTGGTAGTATACTTGGAGCTGAGACTATTGGTCCTCTATAATTTTCCATGCATATCCACTCTCGTAGATAATCATTCATTGGTCCATAATAAATGCAATACATAGATAGAATGCGTAGGTTGTGATAAGAACTAAGAGAAAAAAAGAAGCCAGGTAAGAGAATAGAGAGTAACAGGGCGGAGTGACATTCTGTGGGAGGAGTACATAGTAGGTGAGGCTGTGTGCCTTTGTGAAGGTAGACAATTCCAAGGGTAGGAAAAACCAGGCAAAGGCAGGATTGAGCAAGGTGGGCATTACGGCTGCAGCAGAGTGGATCTGGGGGTGAGGCGTATGGGGCAGGAAGGCTGGGCTCACAGATTATATGTAAGAATTTTGCTTTTTACTTGGAAGGAGCTACGCCTCTACTAGAAGCTTGTCGGCAGGCCGTGTCTCACCAGGATCTCTGTGGCTACAGTGTTGAATAGCTGTGTGTGTCAGGCAGAGGGCAGGGCAGAAGTAGAGAGAGAGTTCAAAGACTGCATCCCAATTCAGTGGGACAGAACAGAGAAGTTGTAGTTAATTCTGAGTATATTGAAGGGAGACTAGATGGCACAACAGTATGGCAACTGTTTTCTTGGATATCAAAATTATGTTTAATATAGTATGATCATTCCTATATTGTAAATTGTAGCTACAAAGGTACTTAATTTGTGTTTAACAGTGGTTCATACATGTATTTGTCACATACTGACAATTTCTGTGGTGCAATTTTTCTAACATCAGAGAGCTTTACTGTAAAGTATTTAAAAGACATCTCTATGATGTTTTAAAAACTGCATCTTTTCAACTGCGATGGCTCACATCTGTAATCCTGGATATCTGAGGGCTAAGATTGGGAAGGATCATGGTTCAGGCAAAAGGTTCATGAGATTGTCTCAACAGAAAAGGCTGGGTGTGGTGGAGTATACCTTCATGTCATCCTAGCTATGGCAGGAAGCACAAATGGTTCACTGCCTAGGCAAAAAGCTAGACCCTGTCTAAAAAATAACCAAGGCAAAAATGACTGTGTCTTAGCTCAAGTAGTAGAGCATCTGCCTAAGTTCTCTAAGTTCAAACCCAAGTACAAACAAAAAAAGAAAAGCATCTTCATTCCACTCTGAATGTTTTACTTTTTATTTTGATCAGTTGGTTGTAGGGCTAGAACCCAGGTCTGGTGCATGTTAAGCAAGTGCTCTACATTGAGTTACATCCCTAGCTTTAAGAAAGCACACTTTAACATACTTCCCTCTGATAAGCCAGTTAGCTTTAGTACTTGGAAATGTAGGGTCTAGAGTTAGATTTCTTTTTTTTGGGGGGGTGCCAATCCTGGGGCTTGCACTCTCTGCCTGGGTACTCTACCTGAGCTTTTTTGTACAAATCTAGTGTTCTACCATTTGAACCATCACTCCTCTTTTAGCTTTGTGGTGATTAATTAAGAGACAAATAATGGACTTTCCTGTCTGGGTTGGCTTTGAACCATGATCCTCAAATCTCAGCCTTCTGAGTAGCTAGGATTGCAGGCACAAGCCACTGGTGTCTGGCTTAGACTTAAGAGTTCTGAGAGTCAGCCCTTTTCCTTGGTTTTCTTCTGAAATGAACATGAAAATGTTTATAGCCCAGTTGGTTTTAATACCTTGTATGCTTCATAATTTTTCATCTTGTTACCAATTTCATAATTGAAGAATACTTTCTGAACCAGCTTTTATTCTTCATACCCCACCTCAGTCCACAGAAGTTTTAAGGCCACCTGTGAGCTGTTGTAAGATGGTCTTGAGGATGTTTGAATTCTGAAGCAGCAGATCTCCAAACAGGTGTACGGAGTGGCTCACTGTTGGCATTTACCTGTCCTTACCAGTACTTCCATAGCTGGGGTCATTTCCGACCAGAGTGAGGTAGGGTAGCCCATGCTATCCCATTCTGTGCTTCACATTTTACATAGCTTGTTTGGAGGGCACGGAAGGGCAAGTAGAACATGTCACCTAGAAATATTACTATCTTCTAATATTTTCTTGCTATCCTCAGTATATATGTGCATAGAAATTTACAGTATGAATTTTATTCAAACACATAGAAAAAGAAATCACAGTGTACAAAGTTAATTATACTTAACATTATATTGTAACCTTTTCCCTATCAAATAGTATGTTCTCCCCAGTTTCTTCAAGTGTATGAATGTCTCTGTGGTATTCTGTTCTTTAGCATATTTCATTTAGTTACAAATGATGATTACTGGAAAGTACACTGTGATGAATACTCTATGGCTTGGTCTTTTTTAGAAATTGTTATTGTAGAGGTGACGTATAGAGGGGTTACCGTTTCATAAGTCAGGTAATGAGTACATTTCTTTTTGTACAGTGTTACCCTTTCCCACGCTCCCAGTTTTTTCCCTCCCATCTCTATTCGAAGTTGTGTAGTTAATTTCCAGCATAGTGTCTACTGAGAGTCTTTTTTTTTTTTTTTTTTTTTTTGGCCAGTCCTGGTTCTTGGACTCAGGGCCTGAGCACTGTCCCTGGCTTTTTTTTTGCTCAAGGCTAGCACTCTGCCACTTGAGCCACAGCGCCACTTCTGGTCGTTTTCTGTATATGTGGTGCCGGGGAATCGAACCCAGGGCCCCATGTATACAAGGCAAGCACTGACATATCCCCAGCCCCTGAGAGTCTTTGTTTTTATACAAATATTTTCAAATAAGTTTAAGATTGAAGCAGTTAGAAGTCCCAGAGGAGAGTTCTTGTTTTTGTGGCTCCGCAAGAGAGCAGGCTGCGTGCTGCTTATCAGTGGAGTAGATGACAGTGAAGAGACTGGGTGTCTAGTTCTTGGCACAGTGCTGGCTCTATCCCTCCCTACACATGTTACACTCACCAGTGAGCTTAATCTTTGCCTCAGTTGTATAAGTACCATTACTAACTTTGTTATATTGACAAGCCAACTAACATATTGAAAGGTTACTTTTTTTTTGTCCAGAGTTACATAACCAGCGGCAAGCCAAGATTTAGTTAATGTTAATTTAAATGTCATTTAATCTGTTTTTCAATCATTATTTTATTGGGACTCTACATATATGCACATGTACAAAACAATCTCATTTGACTTACAAAAACAGGACAGTCAAAGCTAAGGTGACTAATAAAAAAATTAAAATAGAAAAATAAGTATAGTATAGTGTTATAGGTAATTCATTCTACCATGTGAGAGACCATCTCAATCTATGCAAGGTGTTAAATGCTGTTCTACATCTGTCTGCAAACTAGTTGTTCCTGTAATTATATCTACCAAAAATAATGCTCAAAGAAGCATATTACATGGAGCTCAAAAACCAGGGCATTATTCTATAATGGTGAAGGGTTTGCTTCTTCCTGGACCAAGGAGGGGAGATACTCAACTCTAAAGCTGTGGTGTTAGATACAAGAACTCTTCTTTCTTTTTAACAATTATGATAGTCTTTCAAAAATTCTGTTTGGTCGGGCACTGGTGGCTCATGCCTAGCTACTCAGAAGGCTGAGATCTGAGGATCAGGGGTTGAAGCTAGCCGGGGCAGGAAAGTCTGTAAGGCTCTTATCTTCAACTAACCAGCAAAAAGTCAGAAGTGGAGCTGTGGCTCAAGTGATAGAGTACCACCCATGAGTGAAGAAGCTAAGGGGAGTGCCCAGGCCCTGAGTTACAGGCACCAGGATTAGAACAAACAAAATAAAAGAGAAAGTAATTGCAAACTCCAGGATTTAAACCCCTAATCTGACTGCAGAGTCCATGCTATCACTTCCCTAAGTAGTCATAATAAATGCTTGCTACATGTCTGAGGGAACAGCATACCAAATACAAGAGACAAATCGTGTCTATATATACTAAGTGGCATTAAAACAAGACTATTAAACTGGGCGCCTGTGGCTTATACCTATAATCCTAGCTACTCAGAAGGTTGATGTCTGAGGATTGGGGTTTGAAGCCAGACTGGGCAGAAAAGTCTGTGAGACTTTTATCTCCAATTAACCACCAAAAAGCTGAATGTAGAGCTGGGGCTCAAGTTATAGAGCTCTGTCCTTGAGCAAAAAAACTCTTAGGGACAGTGCTCAGGTTCTGAGTTCAAGCTCTAGTAGGGCCAGTGTGTGTGCACATGTGTGCATGCCCCCTCTCCCACAATTATAGCCTGGGGGCATTATATGTTTCCAAAGAAGTTAGGAGGAACGTATGGGATTCTGGACCTGTGTGGAAGTCAGTGGAGTGCTGTAGGTACTTGCACACTCACATATGAAGAAAAGTCCTGAGTTACACGGCTATAATTATATAGGAGTACTCCACTCACAGCTTGATCTGAGATGAAGGTGGCACCTAAGTGTTAATCCTCCAACCTTTCTTCCCTATATCAGAATAACTGAGGCTAGATGACAGCCATTACTGTCTTTTCTCTGACCTCAATGCAGGTTTGTCAGGCTCAGTGTTCCTGTTGTATCCATGTTTGTTTCCAAATGTACAGCACTGAATTTATAGTCTGCAGAGTAGCTCTCCTTGTATTTTCACCTTTTAGAGATCTTAGTCAATGTTCAAGATTTTCCTTGCTTGTGTTACTGCCCACTTTTTTTGAACATGATCTTATTTGGAGAACAAATTAACTGGCCCATTATTTTCCCAGATTGACAAGATAAGACTAAAAGCCTGAAGTAATTGATTTAACTAATGGAAAACTGTATAATCACAGTCATTGCAGCTATTTATGATACTTGGCAAGAATGTTTTGTGTTATACATTGATTTTAATTATTTGTGTATATGAATATTTGGTTCTTGAATTTAGGCCTATTTTCTACCCTTGAAACTATCACTTTGAATTACCTAAAGATATGTACATATTTTATTTCTCCAGCATATTAACGTAGCATGTTAACATTCTACTACTACTCTATCAAAAATACTTGAGAAAATCAACTTATGAAGAGACTTATTTTGGTTCATTATTTTAGAAAAGTTTCAGTACATGATCAGTTGGCCTTGTAATGAGGCAGCAAATCATTGTAAAGTAAAGTAACATGTCTGGGACATAGAAGGCAAGATAAAAAAAAAACCAGAGACTGGGGTCCCATAAACTTTTTCAAAGGCAGACCCCCCTCCCCCTTACAACCTAAGGACCAAGTTAGACCAAGTGTACCAACTTATTCAAGTTTCTTAAACCACCTCCCAAGAGTGCCACACTCAAGTCCACGTCATTAATGACCACAAAGAAAGGGAGGACTCCAGGACTTGAAATAGAGCAGGTAGTATTTGTCTTTCTCACTCCTGCCTCCCACTGTTTGGATGTGTTGTCCCTGAATATTTGTCTTCTTTCTGTGGTTTCACCTTAGCCCTTAAACAAAACTAACAAGCTGGAGTCTTCTTCATTGGCATTTTGACACTTTTTTGATCTATAACTAAAGCTACAGAATACAGGACTATTTATAACAAATTTTATTTTTTGCTATTTTTTTTCATTTTTGTTCATTTATCTGTCTTTGGGAGTGAGAAATGAAGGGCCAGAGTCTGAACAAATGCAGCAATGGTACTCACTGAACACTGTGTTGAAAATGACGTATACAACTTGTGGGTGAGGATGGGAGTGGGGACAGCTGGGAGAAAGCAAAGGAAAGGGTGACGTTCTTCAAAAAGAAATGTACTCTTTACCTGACTTATGTAACTGGAACTCCTCTGTATATCACCTTTATAATAACAATTTTTTTAAAAAAAGAAAACAATGAATAGACTTGCTACATATATTCATCTCCCCACAGATGCTTCATCTCCCTCACTCTGGTTTTATGAGTGTATCATATATTAATAAATGCACTTGTGAATGCTTCTAAAATTCCTAATTTGGAAGAGAAGTATAGAATCTGTAGTTTGTAAAACTTGGTCTAAATTTCTGTTAGGATTATGTGTTTGTGAGAGGGGTGCAGGTGGATTAAAAAAACAGTTAATTTCTATCAACTGATGAATGTTTTGTTGTAGATATTCCTTAGAGTATCTGTAGTATGGAATTTTGTGTGCATTATTTAATTAGACTTGCTTCTTTCATGTTGTGTGTTTTTGTCAGTTTCTTTGTAATAGTAGAAATTGAGTTTAAATTCTAGGAGAGAAAACTTGGAAGGAAGGATACAATATATCATGAGCAGGCAATTCAATGTTCACACATATGGCTTACTGGATTGGCATGTGTTCACTAATGTAACTTCTTTTTATCTTACACTATTATTTAATTCAGGATCTTAGAATGTGAGCCGCATTGAAATAATTGATAATTGCTATTCACTTTTTTACAGAGTGGAAAATGGAGAATGGCTCACTGGAAAGAGTATTATTTATCATAACTTAAAGTTTGTTTTTAAAATTTTTCTAGGTTGCTGTAGTAAAACTGAAAAATGCAGATAAAGTATTTGCCATGAAAATTTTGAATAAGTGGGAGATGCTGAAAAGAGCTGAGGTAAGAGTCTTAATACTCCAGAAACAATGAGGAACATTTAGGTTGTTTCTTCATTTTTACTATTTTAAACCATGCTGTAGCAAAAATCTTTATTTGGAGTAATTCTGTGAGTTTTTTTTTAAACCCATAGTGTGAATTTTTAATAAGAATTCAGAAAGGAAATCACAGAAATAGGTCAGAGGACGAACTAATACAACAGTTATACTCACTTAACAATAGGTTGGATACCAACCTTACAACTTGGGGGAAGGCATTAGGGACGGGTAAGCAGGAGAAAATGAAGGATGGGCTAACATTGTCTAAACACAAATGTAATCATTACCTTACTTATGTGAATGTAACCCCCTGTTCAGCTCCTTTTTAGTAAAGACAAAAATTTAATAATAAAGAATTCAGCTTTTAATACTATGCATGAATTATTTCACCAAATCTAACTTGGTGTGTATCTCAAAAAGAAATTTTAGAATAAGAGAAAAGACTGTATCCAAACTAGTCATGTCCATAGCCATACCCAAGAATGGTATGCAGTGTGAAATTTAAAAAAAAAAAAAAAAAAGACATCAAGTGGAGGGAGTCTAGGAAGGAGCTGCTTGTAACTCAAGACCTTGTCAGGGCAGCCCAGGCTCTTCCACTTTGTGTTTACTGAGGTTAAAATGAGTTTAAGGGCCATTATTACATGAATGGATTTTCATACTCAGTGTACTCTAGAACTTAAGTCTTGGGCCCAGTAGGGCCATTATTTACAGGGTACATATTATTAAGCTTTGTTGATAGCTGTTGCTTAAAAAAATTATCTTCTGTGGAAGTTACACATAATGTTTCTCTTTTCTTACACAATTAAGCTGAATACGTCAAAGTAAATTGTTACATACTGTGGAGGACCTGGTGTATGGCAATTTAATCTAAAATTTTGTTTTTGAAAAATGAACAATTTTGAACTTTCATAAAAAACAGAATTGTTTCAAAAGATTTGTCTGTGCTGATATTTATGATACCTAGTTAAGATTGTTGACTTGATAAATACACTTTATGATTGCTGAAGAGTCATGTAATAGCTTTGCAGAATTATTATTTATTTATGCTTCATTTCCTGTTTCAATATAGATACTCCAGAGGTTCTTTATGCCAATATTTGACTAAGGATGAAATTTATTCTTATTTATTTATTTATTTTTATTATTATTATTTTTTTTTGGCCAGTCCTGGGCCTTGGACTCAGGGCCTGAGCACTGTCCCTGGCTTCTTCCTGCTCAAGGCTAGCACTCTGCCACTTGAGCCACAGCGCCGCTTCTGGCCGTTTTCTGTATATGTGGTGCTGGGGAATCGAACCTAGGGCCTCGTGTATCCGAGGCAGGCACTCTTGCCACTAGGCTATATCCCCAGCCCAAGGATGAAATTTAAATGACACATAATTGAGTTTAGAAAAATGTAAAAATGCATAATAATCAGAGACACCACTATGGCAAGCAGAGTATTTGGTTGAATATTTCATTGAGAAAGTAAGTGATTGAATCTGAGAAAACTGTGATCTCCATTAGCCTTTCCTACGTATTCATTGTATTCTTAGAGATGCAGATATCTTGTCTCCAAGGAGGGTCATTTTGCTTGGTATTGATAGCTTCCATGCCTATAATCCTAGCTGAGAATGGTAGGATTGTGGTTCAAGGCCAGTCTGAATGGCAAGAAATTAACTTTGAAAAATAAAAACTATATAATAAGCTGCAATAAAACACCAAGTGCATTACCTAACTCCTGTAACTGTAACCACTCCTATAGAATAATAAATTGAAAGTAACAAAATACCAAGCTTACAAAAGTAGAGATGTATTATAACTGCTCCCCCAAGGGACCACTCAGTTTCAGCAGTTATTCCACTAGTCTTTACATCCTCACTTCTACCCCTTAGCTCCACAAATGCACAAATAGAAATTCAACATACTTTCAAAGTCAGTCACACAAGTCAAGTGATTTTTCTCCACAAATATCTAGCTAGTAACTCATTCTCATGCTTCAGATATACTGAGTCTAGATATAAAGTGCAGTCTACTTTTGTTTTTTGTGGTACTGGAAGGTTTAAATTTTTGATGCAGGGTTTCACTTCCTGCCCAGCGTGACCCTGAGCCAGCATCCATCTAGCTTCCTGTCATTTTCTGAGGGTATACCCACATCCAGTATACCCACATCCACAGAGAGTATTTCTTGAGGACTTTTCTGCCTAGCTTGGGGCTTGAACTCAGGATCTGTGTCCTTTCCTCTCCCTTAGCTTTTTTGCTCAAGGCTGATGCTCTACACTTGAGCCACAGCTCTACTTCTAGCATTTTAGTGGTTCTCCTGGATATTTTGGCCTCAGTTGGCTTCGAACCTTGATTCTCAGATCTCAGCCTCCTGAGTAGCTAGAATTACAGGTGTGAGCTACTGGCACCCAGCTCTACTTCTACTTTTATAAGTGCATGTTATACAGAAGTTTATAGCCTGTACACATACATATTCATTATAATATTGTAATAACACAAAATTGGAAATAACTTACTACAATTGGGCTTGAGTAAATAAATGCTGGCACATAGAAACAAGAGAATAACATAGTAGTTACAAGAGGAAAAGTCACTACTGAATAAAAAACTAATCACTTTGCAAAAGGATGGATAAAATTATAGTATTTACGTAAAATCTCAAAACAGTCCACTTCAGTTGTTTCTGGACATGTATAATGTATGTGGCCATAGACTATTCACTGTCTTCTATTGGAAAACCAAGGAGGAAGAGAGAGGTATGGAATAAAAATAAAAAAGTCATAGGAAATGCAGTGAAATATGGACATTTATATTATCTGGATGGTAGGTTAGTTAGATTATGCTGTACCTTCTGGTTGTTTTGAATTGTAGCAGTATTTTTAATATAAAATATTTTCTTAAGGAATTTGAGCTACTGCCTTATTTTCTGCTTTGAGTGGTTAATAGGTAAGTCACTTAGAACTTTTGTGCTTTTGTTCCAGAGCAGAAACATACAGTAGACACTTTAGGCATTTTACATGATCTTGTTCTTCTCTTTCAGACAGCATGTTTCCGTGAGGAGAGGGACGTGCTGGTGAATGGAGACAATCAGTGGATCACAGCTCTGCACTATGCCTTCCAGGATGACAACAATTTAGTAAGACATTTTATAAGCCTCTCTGTTCTTACTCATTTCTTTGTTGGTGGAATTCAGAATTATTTAAGGCATAATTTAAATGTAAATTTATAGATGAGAAAAATCACTGCATTCACAGAGGACAAGTTGTATACTTGATAGGAGATTTTTTCCCCCCCCTCTGGGTGATTCAGTATCTTTCATTGTAATCATTAATGCTATTTTTCTTCCACTGGCACTGTTTTGAATTCAGAGCCTCTTGTTTGGTGGGCTTGCTAGGCCAGCCCTTCACCAGTTGACCACATTTCCCTCTAGTTCTGCTTCTTGGTGGTTATTTTGAAGACAATTTCATGTACTTTTCTGTCTGGGCTGGCTTTGAATCATGATCCTACAGAACTTAATCTTCAGAGCAGTAAGGATTATGGGTGTGAGCCACTTGTAATCAACAAGCAATTCAAAACTAAATGTAAAGTGGTTCAACTGCTGTCAGTTAAGTTCTGTAGAAGAGTGTTCTGTAGTTTTTCTTTTTATGATCTTCCAATGTACTTTATTGTGTTTTGCTTTTTAAAGTTGTATATAGTTTTTTTTTTTTTTTTTGGCCAGTCCTGGGCCTTGGACTCAGGGCCTGAGCACTGTCCCTGGCTTCTTCCCGCTCAAGGCTAGCACTCTGCCACTTGAGCCACAGCGCCGCTTCTGGCCGTTTTCTGTATATGTGGTGCTGGGGAATCGAACCTAGGGCCTCGTGTATCCGAGGCAGGCACTCTTGCCACTAGGCTATATCCCCAGCCCTAAAGTTGTATATAGTTTTAAAAAGGGCTTTGTGCTATGTTAAGTAGAGCTAAATTTATATTGGCATCATGAACTACTCTCACAAAAGTTGGGGAAGATTTTAGAAAACTAAAAATTTTAGCAGCTCTACCAAGTGGGAATAAATAAGGATGAAAAGAAAAACCAAGATAGCAAGGCTAAAGGTTAAGTAGCTTTACACTTGTTACAATTGAATATGCGGCTCCTTGATCATGCTACTCAGATCTTTTCAGTTTTTGACCCCAGGCCTTTATTTCCAGGTTTATTGTCAGGTTTATTGCTGTGTATAATATATGCCATATATATGCATTCATGTGCTAAGATTCTGCTCTGTGACAGATACTAAAAACAAAGATACAAAGAATAGTGGGACATTTAAATTCATTTGCTAAATATTGCATATTGTGGTTTGGGCATTGCTCTCTAGATCTGAAAGATCTAGATAGGAAAGACAAAAAGCCTCTTATTAGGCTGGCCTGGTGACTCATGCCTATAATCCTAGCTCAAATCTTAGGAGGCTAAGCTCTGAGGATTGTGGTTTGAAGCCAGCTTGGGCAGGAAAGTTTGTGAGATTCTTATTCCAATTAATTACCAAAAAAGCCAGAAGTATAGGTGTGTTTCAAAGTGGCAGAACACTAGCCTTAATTACAAAAGCTTAGGGACAGTGCCTAGGCCCTGAGTTTAAGTCCCAGGACTGGCACAAAAAAACAAAAAACAAAAGAGAAAAAGATCTCTTCTTTATATGCACATGAGGGTACCAGGTGATAAGTCCAAAATCAAGTTAATATTTTAGTAGGATCTCTAAGATTGGCAGTGTTAGAGTAGGGGGCATATACATCTTAAATTTTAATAGATACTAGTAAATACCACAAGTAAACCATATGTTATGGAAAGTTTAGTTTCCCAAATTTTCAAGGCATGAGGTCAGTTTCTTTGGCTTAGCATAAATTTTCTGTGCTTTACATTTTCACGTATAGCAAGAAAAAAGCTTATATTTTCTTCAGACTTTATTTTTAATTTTTGGTAGTGCTGTTTGAATTCAGGTTCTTACAAATGATTTACCACCTGAGACCTAGCCCCAGTTGTTTTTTTGTTTGTTTGTTTGTTTGTTTGTGGTTGTTTTCTGCCAGACTGTAGGGTCTCAGGCTTTTTTGCCTTGGGGACCCTCAGTGGGCCTACTTTTGTCTCTGTGTAGTTGGGACTACAGACGTATATCACCACACCTAGCTTCTTCTTTGAAACAGAATATTTCCCCCCTAGGCTGGTCTCAAAGTAGGGCCCCCTCCTTTCCTTGCCTCCCAGGTAGCTGTTAACTATAGGTATGAGTCCCTATGTTTGGCTTCAAGCCTCTTTAAATTGTTATCTCAGGCACTGATAACCATTCTGTAATAAAAATCACTGTAATGCCAGTGATATTTAAGTATCTCCTGTTTACTGGCCTTCATGTTAAGTGCTACATATGCAAATACCACATGTATCTGTGATACTTGTTTTTGGCAGTACTGGAGTTTGCTTCATGGTTGCGAGGCAAACACTCTACCTTGAGACACATGGCCCATATGTAAAATTAGCTAGCTTGTGTTCACATACACTTGAGAAAAAAATTATTTGATATTTATACTCAATCAGAAATCATATTAATCAGAAATGGGTAGATAACCAAATAGTGGAAATAAGTACTTTCTGTATCATAGTGGTTTCCAGGTTTTTATCCATAGATGGTAGAGATCAGGTGAAATAAGGAAACTATAGGGGTAGGGATGATGAAAATGATCTTTGATTTTGATATTTATACTCTCCACCACAAGGGCTTTCCTACATTCTGAGTTACTTTCTTCTTTCTTTTGAGAGTTGAAACATTCAGTACTCTATCAATTGTTGACAAAGCTATGATCCATCATAGATGATAACACAAAAGCAATCCTGTGCTCTCTGAACTAGTTTTGAATTTTTTTATTTTACTGCTGTGTGAAACTTAAAAGCCACAAGACTTTATAATGTGATAACTACTATATTTGGCCTAGTCCTACTTGATGTTGGTATACATTCAATGTTAATTTTTTACCATTATTATTCTTAAAGTACATTTTTGTGTTCACAGTACCTGGTTATGGATTATTATGTTGGGGGAGATTTACTTACTCTGCTCAGCAAGTTTGAGGATAGACTACCTGAAGACATGGCTCGATTCTACTTGGCTGAGATGGTGATAGCAATTGACTCTGTTCATCAGCTGCATTATGTACACAGGTGGGTCAGTCCTTGTGGGCATCTGCTTGGAGGCTACGATGGAGTATCTGGAAACACAGCTATATTTCTACCAAATAAATTATCATCTTAGGTAGATTTCTCATCAGTCAAATATTTTAAGGTGGTTATAGTTATGTTGCCTCTTATTTGTTTTTATTATTATTTATTAGCATTACTGAACTGATGTGCTTGTTTATATGATGTACAACATGTATACACAAATTCCCATCTAGTTAGCATTTGCATAGGACCCCCCCCCCCTTTTTTTTTGGTCAGTTGTGAGGCTTGAACTCAGGGCCTGGGTGCTGTCTCTGAGCCTCTGTGCTCAAGGCTAGTGCTCTACCATGTGAGCCACAGCACCACTTGTGGTGTTTGAGTGGTTAATTGGAAATAAGAGTCACATGTGGACTTTTCTGCCATCGCTGTCTTTGAACTGCGATTCTCAGATCTCAGCCTCCCGAGTAGCTAGAATTACAAGCATAAGCCACTGGCACCCAGTTCAGAATCCTTCTTAAAAAAATACTCTTTGAGTGGGATTGGAGACATTGCTTCGTTGGTAGACGACTAGCCAGTGAATGAAAGTGTCAGGTACTGAGTCTGAGTACTGGTTTCAGACAAAACAGCGAAGAATACTTTATGCATGAGGCTTCCACTCTGGTTTGCTGACCCACAGTGCCATTTATCTCCATAAAAACTATTACAAACACACCTGAGGTGGGTTCTCCAGACTTTAGGTGTCTTATCAGTCCAGTCAAGTTGAAACCAAGATTAACCATTGCAAACCTTATATCTAGATTGTATAACATCAGTCTTTCAAAAACAAAACCTCAAGCCATCCAATAATAAAATGAGAGGAAGACCACAGACATGTCACACACGAGGAGAATATATAGATATCACATGAGCAATGATCATTAGCTACTAGCCGAAGACTAATTAAACCAGCAGTGTCATAGAACAGTTAAAAAAAGAAATAGAAATCATAGTAAATACTGCTGAGGACATAGAGAAACAGATCTCATATATACTGAGAGAAATGTAAACTGGAGCCAGGCACTGGTATCTCACACCTATAATCCTAGCTACTCAGGAGGCTGAGGTCAGAGCATATGATTTAAAACCAGATCAGTCAGGACAGTCTGTGAGACTCCATCTCCAGACCAAGTAATCAATAGCTGGGCTGGAGGTGTGGCTCAAGTGGTAGAGTGCCAGCTTTGATTAAACAAGTTGAGTTCAAGGCTTGGTTGTGGTTTGTGTGTATGTGTACATGCAGACACACATACACAGAGTTAAATGATAAATACTCTGGAAAATAGTAAACATCTTTTTCCAAATTACCAATTCCAAGTTATTCAACAATTCTTGGACATTTTCCCAGAATAATTAAAATGCACACTGTAAAACTTGTCCATCTACATTCATAGCCGCTTCATTGGTGATAGCAATATTTTGTGGTAGCAATATATTGGAACTATTATTCAGTTGATGAATGATTGAACAGACTGGTAAGTCCACGTGCTAGAGTATACTACTGAGCAATTAACAAGAATGAAGTTCAGCTACATGAAGATAATGCCAAAATGTGACATGTAATTCAGTTTATATAACATTCTTAAAATGACTGAACTGTCAGGATGGAGAGCAGATGACGAGTTCCTAGGAGGCAAGGGCAGGAGAGGGTGAGGCCGTGAGTGGAAATGCAGAGGTGACGTGAGCAAAGTCTTGTTTTGTGTCCTCATGGTGGAGATGGTTACACGGCTCGCTCTACCATGGTAAAATACTGCATAGATTTGCGCAGTTGCAGATTGTAAAAAGGATGAAAAGTGAGTAAGTTCTGTGGTCTAACAGTATTGGGCCTATGTCATTTTCCTGAGTTTTATGTTATACTAAAGTATAATAGTTATTTAGCTCAGGAGAAGAGTACTTGCCTGGCAACTGTAACACCGAGTTCAGTCCTCAGCTCTGAAAAACAAACCAAAATAGTTTCACTTGTGACAGAGTACATGGTATTTTTCACATTGTACTTCTTTCCTCTGAGGTTTTAATCATTTCAAAATAAAGTTTTAAGAAGAAGAAGCACCTCTGGTTTTTACTGTTTTGCAGTCTGGAAGCCAAGCCCAAGAATTAGTTTCTGTCATATTTTTGCTGTCATGCACATATATTTTGGTGGACTCCTCATGATCTGTGAGAAGTGATTTGTCATGCCAGCTGTCAGGGAAATTTGCAGTCCCAACTTCTTGTGTATCATTGGCACGTTGGTGATTTGCAAGTGATAAGGTGAGCTGAATCTGCTTCATGGAGTAGATTGAGACAGAGGTCAGGACTTGAATCTGGAAGCTCAGAATAAAGCCAACACCAGCAGCCAGGCTCAGCCGCCAAAGGTAGGAAGAAACATCATAGAGCACAAAGCAAAGATGACTTGTGGACAACAGACCACATCATCCCCTTTTCTTTGTAATTTGTTCATGAAGTTTTAGCTGGTGCATTTCATACAAGGGAAGTTACCTGTTCACTAGTGTTTTGGGCATTGGATGGGCTAGGCTATATTTTTTGTTCATGTGAGAGGTATGTTTTTTGTCTTCACTTTAGCATCTTTTGCAGACTGCAGTTTAAGAAGATAAACTATGTCACAGTTGTTCTTAGGCAGTACAGACCACTATGTCATGGCTAGTTTTATGAATTTACTCATTGTGGCATTGTTCTCTGTATTGTTTTCCTAGTGCTCTAGTTGTTCATGGCAGAATTGTACATAGTCCCTCCTTTTATGAATAAACTTGAAATCTAATTCTAATAACAGATAATTGACAATGAGAGCAGATATTTTAGAGGTGTGGCTCAAGAGTTAGAGCACCGTGATCAAAACAGCTAAGTCATAACCTGTAGCCCTGCACTCAAGCCCCAGTACCAGCCCCAAGGGGAAAAATAGTTGTACAAATAATGTACCTAAACATTGCAGAGCTAGAGAACAGTAAGTGCTCAAGTGGTCCCAAAGATCTTAGAAACAACCAAGTCCATGGACAGAAAGAGCTCGCTAGGGAAAGAGTGCCATGGCAACAAATACATAGGAGGGGAGCACTAGCTTTAGTATTACATTTTTTCATCATTTAAGTTTAGCATTATGTTTTATCATCATTTTAGTATTAATATATCATTTGAATGCACAGAAGACAAAAGAATAAAGGTCTATCCTCTCTGAATGCTTTTAATCAAATGCTTGTATCTTCTCTTTGTGTTTATTTAAATTCTATTTTGGCATTTGTAAAATATTTTCAATAATTTGTTAATTCAGATTCTATACTTTGCCATAAATGTACTTAAATTTTCAACTGGAAGCTTTTGAATGCCATCATTTCTACTTTTGATGTTCTGAATAGGCAGTTTGCATTTTCAAGGTGTGTCTTTTCAATCATTTATTGGCTAGAATACAGAATTTGAGAGTAGAGGTTATTTCTCATAACTTAACATTAGCATGTGGTATGTCTGACTCAGTTCAATTGAAGTTTCTGCCAACGTTGGGTCTTGGTAAAGTAAATCTTAATTGTAGGTTGAAACAATCTGACTCATTCCTAAACATGTTAATTAACCTCAGCAATACACTTGGTAGTTTAGATAATCAGTTATCACTTCAAAAATACTGTTAAATGAAAGACATAAAATCCTTCTAGAAGAACAAAGAAAAGTAAATTTGATATGATTAGAATGTTGTATTTGCTTATCAATATGCTTTAGTTTTAGATGACAGAAATGGAAAGATCAGTTTTGTGATGCTTTCCAACAGAACCTAGGAACTCTATATAGAGAGTCTTAATATTGACTTGGCACCAAAAATGTTAACAGCTGATACTGTGTCTTTCTTTGACCAAGGTTTTTCCTTGATCTCATACTGCCTTAACTGAAAGGATCTTAGTAGAAACTTCTCACTGTAATTGAGAAGGTTCATTGCTATTTGACATACTGCTTTGTCATAGAGAATGATATTATGAAGTATATACTTTAAAATTATGGATTAGAGAGAAATGTATCTGTGCAAATAAATCCACAGAGATGCCAGTTTCTTTTCTTTAGTTTACATGTCTATTATAAAAGAAAAAAGTGCTATTTTTAAGGAAGATTTTTAGTAGAAATAGATTTCCATATAGATAAATAATGGTAGAATAGTAAACAGTTTTTAAAATGGAGGAATTCCTTATTTACTTAATTAATTATTTTGCTATACTGGGGCTTGAACTCAGGGCTTCACAACATCACTTGAATTTTTGTTCAAAGCTATTGCTCTATCACTTGAGCCACATCTCCACTTCTGACTTTTTGAAATAAAGAGTCTCAGACTTTCCTGCTCAGACTAACTTTGGACCTTGATCCTCAGATCCAAGCTTCCTGAGTAGCTAGGATTACGGGCATTGAACCACCAGCACCTGGCTCCTCCTGTATTTTAAATCCTTCAAATGCAGTTTTAAATGATGACCTAAAATTTTGAATTTCTCTTTTAATAACTTTCCTCATAAAAGCAGTAGTTACTATCCTTGCTACTTGTTACTGTTGATAGTCAGTGATCGTTTGCACATTACTGCCTCCTAAAGCTTTTTGAACCAAAGGAGGAAAGACCTCCAGGTTTTTGGGTAACTTGCCAAAGGTGTTCAGTGCATATTCATTAAAATTGTTGTGATATTAAATTCTAAATAGTTTTTAAAAATAGTTTTAGTGAAATAGTCATATTCTAGGTACATACAACCATTGCTACAATTCCAGAGCATTTTCTCTACTTCAGAAAGAAACCTCATTCTTTATTTTCACCTCTCTCCCCACACTCCACCATCTTTGAGCAGCCATTGACTGCTGGTAAAGCTAAAACACTAAAATTTCCCACAGTTTATGACACAACTCAAAATATGCATCATCTAATCTTCAGGACACATGCAGTGACCTGAGATTAATCTATCAGAGTCATGATTCAATCTCAGGAGAAAAGTCAACCAAATGCCATTCTAGGATGACACAGGTATAAGAATTATTAAAGGCTTAAAACTTGTATTCCATTAAAAAACCATGAAGTACAGCAAATACATTTGAAATGATAGAAAAATCTCATCAGTGAAAGAGAAATTTAAGAATGAGGTAGAAAATTAATCCTGAGAATAGTGTTTTGAATACAGATGTGCTGAAAGGCTTCAGGAGAAAGGGCTGTAATGTGGGACAGACCAGTGAATTTGCCAGAAGAAGGGCTGTTATATAGTATAGATCAGGGAACTCAATCAAAAATCAAGAGGTCAATAGAGATTGTTTTAATCAGAAACAACAAGAGCTCCAGAGTTTCCATGTATGAAGATGAATTTATAAAATAGAAGTTTCAGCAAACTTAAGACAGTATAAGTTCTAGGAAGCCTCACCTAGCATGTCATAACAGAAGTGTGGAATTCCCTGTTTAAAGAAGTTTTGGAAGTAGCAAGAACAGCATTTTGCCTTTGGAGGAAAACTACTGATTGGTCTGAGAGTGACCCAATTATAGGATCTAACAGACAATGGAATAGGCTGGGTGTAGTGGCACACTGTTCTAAATCTCAGCTCTTGGAAGGTGAGACAGGAGGATGTTGAGTTTGAGGCGAGCCTAGATGAACTGCATAGAAAATTCTGGGCCAAATTGTAGTACATAGTGAAACCTTGTCTCAAAAACCAAACAGCAAAAGATAATGCTGTAGTCTTATTGAAAAGCAAAAAAAATATCAACTTAGGATTCTGAACCTAGTGCAGTTTTCTTCTCTAATGAAGTAGGGAGTAAAGAGGTTTTCAGATTTAGGAAACTCCAGAAGAATTCACTGCTCTTTTCCTTCCTTATGAGAAACGATCAGTAACTGGATGTTGTGGCACACACCTGTAATTCTTGGATATAGGAGGCAAAAAAACATAGTGAGACCCTCTCTCCCAAGAGTAAGCCAGACATAGCAATGCATGGCCGCACTCCCGGCTTCCTAGGAGGTGTAGGTAGGAGGAGTATCTTTATCCATGGCCAACCTGGGCAAAATGTGTGGTACTGTATTTGAAAAATAAGCAAAGCAAAAAGGGTTGGAGGCAGCATAGCTCAAGTAGAATACTTGTTCAGCAAGTATGGAATCCTGAGTTCAAATCTCAGTACTGAACAAAAATTTCGCTGAAAACAACAAAAATGCTCACAGCACAATCCAGAATATAGAAAAATGATAGTAGACATATGTCTGGATTTTCAGGAAAGAAAAGAGAAAAATGATAAAAATTTCAATGTAAGAGCTAATATTTCCCTCAAGTTCTTTGAAATATGTAAAGTAAAAGTTGGTGGAATATTCAAGGAATAAAAATTTAGTATATGTGACATAACTATAATATCATGGACAAAGGCAGGGCTAAATAAATCCTAGTGTAACTTTTACCTTTAAGTAAAAGAAGGTCAAGTCTTTTATGTGGAGAAGAGAAAGGGTTTGTCATTAAACCTCACAGTGACACAGCTTTCTGACACCAGGGTGCCTCAGAAGTGAAACATGAGCAAACGGACCACTTGCAGGTGTAAAGGGCATGGCTTCCTTTTATTCTTCTAGAAAGTCAGACAGCCAGAGGAGCCTAAGAGACGTGAGCCTTTAGGCTGATGGTGCCCCTCATCTGGTCACTAGTGGAGTAAAGCAGACAGACAGGAGAGAACAGGCCGTTAGTGGCCATGCTCTGACAGTGAGGCCAAGGACAGCTATGAAATAGCTTTGGTAACTGGGAGAATTTATGGAAATGGCTTTCAAACTATTCTCAGTAGTTAAGTTAGTGGTGATACATTGCTATTATAACTTTGAGATTGTTGTATGTATAATATGAAGTAACTGACTGTGGAATAGCCTAATTCTGTTATCCTGTGTTCTTAAAGAATTAGGATCTTGATGTAGAAGAGCTGCTGCTGACAGAAGATAGGAGAGGACAACTTAACTCTATAGTCAGGAGTATGCGAAGTATCAATGAACTACGGAGGCACTTTGTTTTCATGTATACCTCTTTCTCCCTCTCCTTTCCCCTTCCTTTCTTCCTTCTCCCCTCCTCTCTCTCCCCTTCCCCTTTTCCTCTTCTCTTTTCCTTTCTCTCTCCCCTCTTTCCTCCCTCTCTTCTTCCTCTCTCCTCCTTTTTCCTTCTCTGTCTCTACCTTCCATTCCCCACCCCCCAATATCTCTCACCCCCTCCAGTGGAAAGAACTAGCAACACTTGAAAGATTGCTTCTGATGAGGAAGTGAGGAACACAGGCTTCTTGGAGAAATGATTAATTCCAGACCTAGGTAGGAAGGGGACAAGATGAGCCTGGTATATCTAGTCATGTCAAATTGCAGATAAATTTCCAGAAACTCTGAGGTCTTGTCAGAAAGAAGGATTCAGGAGCCATATTGGAAAGGCCATTACTGACTATAGATGGGAAAATTTCATATGTAATGGCAATTTAATATTGATTATTTTAGAAACAGTCTTAATTTGTTTAGAAACAATTAGATCTACATTGCAGATTCCTCAAAAGACTTAAGTTTTGAAAGGGAAGTAAATGTGAGCATGAATAAGAATGTTGGCACAACTTTAACCTTTAGCCGCTAGCTCATATTCCTCTCCATGTTCACTGCACTGGTGGGCTACTCTTCTGTAGGGTGTGAGCATCCCTCTCTGCAGAGTGGGAAACAGAGGGTCCCTGTAGGCTAATCATCATACTCAACTTGGAATTTTACCAGAGGAATCAATTGTACATATTGAATGTCTAGACATCCCCACCTCTTTGTATTTGGCTCCCAGGACTGGGCCTCAGTAAACCTCGGTAAACAAGGTTCTGTCTTAGTTTGTATGGATTGTCGGTGTTGGTGCTGACATTTTCTGAACGTTTTCACTCCCTTTGTGGATAGTGCTTGGCATCTGGTTGGCTACCTGCCACTTTATTTGCAAGACGTCACTGACTCAGGGTGTATGTGAACACCAGATATTGTTTTGCTTCTCAGACCAGAGAAAAATGGAATTTGTTGTTCTTTTTTTCTGTGCAGCATATTGTATTTTCCAGAAGCAGGCACTGAGTCAGAATGTGTATGAGGGCATTGATTAAGGGCTCACATCTGTAGAGGAAGAAGTCCAGTTGTCACAGGCCAAAGCCTCAGTCTGCCTAGTGTGTAGTTCTGGAGAGTCTGTGGCCTTCTGAGTTGTTAATTTGTCACAATTGGTCTTTGCCTTCTCAGTCCTTCACTCTATATGGGCCATTGTAAGAAAGGCAGGGTTTTTTTTTTGGCCAGTCCTGGGCCTTGGACTCAGGGCCTGAGCACTGTCCCTGGCTTCTTCCCGCTCAAGGCTAGCACTCTGCCTCTTGAGCCACAGCGCCGCTTCTGGCCGTTTTCTGTATATGTGGTGCTGAGGAATCGAACCTAGGGCCTCGTGTATCAGAGGCAGGCACTCTTGCCACTAGGCTATATCCCCAGCCCCAAAAAGGCAGGTATTTTGTGAAGAGGTTTCCTTTCTCTTTCCTTTTCCTTTTCCTTTTCCCTTTCCCTTTCCCTTTCCCTTTCCCTTTCCCTTTCCCTTTCCCTTTCCCTTTCCCTTTCCCTTTCTCCATCCCCTTCCCCTTCCCCTTCCCCTTCCCCTTTCCCCTTCCCCTTCCCCTTCCCCTTTTTTTTTTGCTTTTTAATTACTATTTTGCTTAGTCTTCGATATGGAATCTATGGTGATTACTAGGCCTCTTTCTTAATTGTGTACATACTTAATTCTGGCTCTATGTTTGATTTTTCAATTTTGTATTTCGCTATGTTTCTTAGTCTTTT
The DNA here is from genome assembly GCF_023159225.1 of Perognathus longimembris pacificus. Lineage (NCBI taxonomy): Eukaryota > Metazoa > Chordata > Mammalia > Rodentia > Heteromyidae > Perognathus > Perognathus longimembris. Next base: position 67,888,236 of record NC_063171.1, read on the forward strand.
AGAACATTTATTATTATAATTATATAATTAAATTTTTTTATTTCACATCTTAGGTCTCTTCCTTATATTTATTTTTCTATTCTCAATTGCACCTCCACAATTTCTTTTAATTTTACTTCAATGTGTTTTCCTTTATTTCTTGTCCTTCTCTCCTTCCTTTTCTTTAGTCTGTTGATACCTAATTATCTGTGAGTTAGACTGTATTTGTTTCCATTTTGACTGTGTCTGATTGGCTCATCCTGTTATCCTTTCAGTTCAGATTGTATTATTGTTAACAACAGATGTGTTCACTGGCCATATATATACACACACACAATCTCTTCTCTTGAGCCACAATAGCCCTCCCCCAAAGAAGAAAAGGAGAGTTACATAGGGGAATACTTATCTATGACTTTGTACCTCTGAAGTCTGTGCAATTACAGGGCTCTGGGTTAGTTTTTGACTTAAAATTGTGTTCTGTTATGGAATTGGATTTGCTTTCATTTACAAATGGGCAGAGCAAACCATAGAAACACAAGGAAATGGCAAGTCCATGAACCTCAACTCCTACTCAAAATAACCAGGCAATAAATAGAACAATCAATGAAAGATCTGGAAGATAGTTCTCAAAATGCTTTAAAAATACTGCTGATAAATATGTTGAATGAAAAGACATAAAAGCCAGTATAAGGCTATGTGTGAGTGTAATGAGACTAACTAAAGAGGAGCTAACATTAGAGGAATTCATGGAATCCACAAATAGAAAGCTAAATGAATTCTAAGAGAAGGAAAGGGAGTCTAATGAAAAATTAGTTAGCTAAAGGATGTGAGAGGGCTGAGAGTGTGACTTAGTGTTCGAGTACTTACCTAGCACACATGAAGTCCTGGGTTTGATTCTTCAGTACCACATAAACAGAAAAAGCTGGAAGTGGTGCTGTGGTTCAAGTGATAGAATGCTAGACTTGAGCACAGAGAGGCTCAGTGACAGTGCCCAGGCCTTGAGTTTAAGACTCAGAACCGGCAAAATAAATTAATTACTTAAAAATTTTAAAAGATATGAATGAAGGCACTGAAAACCAAATCAAGAAAGTAAGGAAGTCCATACAAGACAGAATTCTAAGCTTCAATGAAGAGATTAAAGCCATAGAAATGACCATTTAGAAGGCAGGGAAATAATAGAAAGTCTTGACAGCAGATTAGATGATGTAGAAGACAGAGTCTCTGGAATCGAAGATAGTCTAGATATTGTAGAGAAATAATAGACAGTTATTCAGAACAAACCTAAGAAACCAGAATTATTCTTATAGGAGCTTCAATACTCAATCAGAAGATCTAATTTAAGGCTCATAGGTATTGAGGAACTGGAAGACAAAGAAGCCAAAGGGATAGCAAGTATATTAATAGAATTCTGGCAGAGAACTTCCTAAACATCCAAAACGATAGGCCCATTCAGATAGAAGAAGCCTTTAGAACCCCAAACAAACCAGAAAAGAACATCCCACTGCCACATTGTAATCTGCACAGGATCAGTAGAGACCAAGGAAAGGATCCTTAAAGCTGTCACGAAGAAAAACTTAATTACCTGTAAAGGAAAACCAATCAGAATAACTATAGATTTCTCAGCCGAGACCATGATAGCAGAGAGAGCCTGGAATGAATTGTGCCATGCCTTACAGGCAAACTCTTCCAACCAAGAATGGTGTACCCCGCTAAGCTCTGCTTCATAACCAAGGGACAAAAACCTTCCACAACAAGGAAAAACAGAAACAAATTATTTCCACCAAACTATAGCATTACAGAAGACACTGTACATAAAAAAGCCAACAAGAGCGTGATATGGCAGAGAAATGGCTCCTTACCAGATAAATATAGTAAGAAATGATGAAGAACAGCCCCCTAAGAAGGAGGATAACATGGCAGGAGCTACCAAACACTTCTTAGTCCTGTCAGTATTAATGGGCTTAACTTTCCAATTAAATGACATAGATGACTAATTGGAACAAAAAGCAAGATCCATCCATCCGCCATCTTCAAAAGACACATCTTGCCCACGAACACATTCTGAAGGTGAAATGCTGGGATAAAATCAAGCAAATGGCTCCCATAAGCAGGCTAGAGTTGTAATACTAATATCAGAAAAAACAGACTTCAAATTAAAGTTAGTCAGAAGACAAAGAAGGACATTACATACTAATAAAAGAATCTCTCCTACAGGAGGATATAACGATTCTAAATACCTATACACTAAATGCTGGGATACCCAACCTCATCAAACAAATACTACTAACCGTAAAAGCACACAGATCCAAACACATAGATTGTTGATGTCTTTAACACATCACTCTTGCCTCTGGATGGATCAACCCAGCAAAAACTCAACAGAGAAAGCTCAGGACTAAATAAATTGCATCGACAAACTAGACGTACAGACATCTACAGACTATTTCACCCAGCAGCATGAGAATATACGTTCTTTTCAGGAACACATGGAACATTCTTCAAAATAGATCACATTTTAGACCACAAAGCAAATCTGTACATATTCAGAAATATTGAAATTATGCCCAGAATCCTATCAGACCACAACAGAATAAAAGTGGAGCTCTACACCAAAAGCCACCATAGAAAATTGCCTAACTCATGGAGACTGAGCATCACATTGTTGAATGACCAGTTATAGAAATAGTGAATTTTACAGCTATCCTCTCCAGGATACTGTAATAGTGTAGGTTCAGTACAAGAGTAGCTAGCTAGATATGGTAAAATTGAGATGACTATAAAATTATATGAAGTAGACTGAAAATGAGAAAAGTACTAGATTTCGAAGGTTAATACTAATTCTTTGCTACACATTATTTCTAGATTCTTGTTCCATTAACTAAGACAGAGAACCCTGGAAGAGACTTAGATTTCATTAGAACTCCCCTGCCCTCCACTTCCTCTTTTCCTCTCCCTAATTTAAGATTGACCTCAGGGCCTCATGCTTTCTAGGCAGGCAGTCTACCACTTGAGCCTTGCTTTCAGCCCCATATTGCACTGGTTATTTTTGAAGTAGGTTTTTGCTTTATGCCTAGGCTGGCCTGAACCACAGTTCTGCTACTTGTGCTTTTCTGTGTAACTTTTCTGACAGGTGCTACTGCACCCAACCATTGTACTTCCCCAATATCTAGGATGACAGGTGTATACCCCTACATCCAGCAACGCGTTTAGATGAATCTCACAAACCTTTTTATTCCTGGCTAGGCTCAAACCACCATCCTTTAATCTCTGATGCCCAAGTAACCTAACAGGGGATTTCTTAAGTTCATTTTGCGATATGTTGAGACTTTCCATGGAATGAGCCAATGGAGCTTTCCATGTGAGTATGGTATCTATAATTGTGACTTATGGTTCACAAAGCCAAAAAAAACAACAACAAAAAAACCTGGGGCTGGGAGTATTGCCTAGTGGTAGAGTACTTGCCTTGTATACATGAAGCCCTGGGTTTGATTCCCCACCACCACATATATAGAAAAAACCAGAATTGGTGCTGTGGCTCAAGTGGTAGAGTGCTAGCCTTGAGCAAAAAGAAGCCAGGGACAGTGCTCAGGCCCTGAGTTCAAGCCCCAGGACTGGCAAAAATAAGATTAAAAATAGATGAAATATAGAAATAAGGAGAGGGTCATCAGTAAATTGAAAATTGTTATTTTGAAATAGTTATTAAGGATGCAAATATCTAATTAAAAGACTAAGTAGAGTAAGGCATATAGATTTGGGAGCCAGGCTGCTGCTCTGAGTCCTGACTGGCCTTGATCCTGATGCTTTAGGTGCTGTGGAGTAAGTAGTTGTACTCATCTTACGTAGTCATCAGTATTAAGCACTTGGAACACCGCATGGGAAAGAGTGCCAAATAAGCACTGTTCTTTTGTTTTTGTCAGGAACAAAAGAGAAAAGTTAGAAAGATTCTGAGGAATGCAACTACAAATGTAAATTACATAATTATATAGTATAACATATACATATAACTACATATAATAGATTTTCAAATTCCTAAGACTGTGAAGAACTGTGTTGTAATAAATTTGAAAATATGGACATATATGTGTGTATTTTATCATAAAAATACACACCACTGTAATGTATACAGTAGACTAAAATTACAAATATTTGTACCTTAGTAAAGGCATTTAAAGAAATGGAATCTGTATTAAAAACTCCCTCCATCACTCCAGTGTCATATTTTTAAGATGTAACCCCTTGGATATTAAAAAAATTGAAGCATATAGGATAAATCACACAAGTATGAAGTTTTGATAAATCATACAAAATTTTCAGTGATGACTTTTGACAGTGTCGTGTCACCTGTGCTACTATTGTTTCCATCAAGAATGAGAATTAATACTAATTGTTATCTCTAGAATAACAGACATCATTGGTGTTTAAGGTTTTTAATATTAATCAAAGGTAGAATTTCAACCTATAAACAGATTTTTTTCCCCTCAGAGTATTGCCTTAAAAAGAAAGTTTGAGCTGGGTAGGTGCTGGTGGTCCATGCCTATAATCCTAGCTACTCAGAAGGCTGAGATCTGAGGATCGGTTTGAAGTTATCTGGAGCAGAAAAGTCCATGAGACTCCCATCTCCAATAAACTACTTAAAAGAGTAAAAAATGGCACCGTGGCTCAAATGGTAGAGTGTTAGCCTTGAGCACAAAGAGACTCAAGGACAGAACCCAGGTCCTGAGTTCAAGCCCCCCAGGAATGGCAAAAAAAAAAAAATTTGAGATTTTTGAGTAAAAAAAAATATCTTTTACCAAGGTTTTCTTTACCAAACAATTGGTTAGGTTTATTTTCCCAACTAAGAATTTAATGTGTGTATTTTTTTCAGAGATATTAAACCTGACAATATATTGATGGATATGAATGGACATATTCGTTTAGCAGATTTTGGGTCTTGTCTGAAGCTGATGGAAGATGGAACGGTAAATAAAAAGAAATCCCAAATTATTTTACCTATAGACATGTCCCCTTGTTAATGTTTTCTTTCTGTGTTTCAGAAACCATGTGTATTTATTCAGTCATCCACCTGTTTTCCTGTCTGTGGTTCAACTTCTTCCACAAAGACATTGGGCATACTTACTTACAGTAGGGCTTTTCAATAAAGTCAGGCTCAGAGGAGATATACCAAGGAATGGGGTTACCCACTTGAAAATAGAGCAGATGCTGGAGGAGAAACAATGCTAAGAGATGGTTGTTTTCCCCTTGAGAGCCATTAATCTTTTCTAACACTTAAGACCCACTTTGAACCTGTTCTATAGCCTCAAAGTGAGGCCAAAGTGAGGGGCTTATGATGCGTTGTAGATTTGCAGACCTTGTACTCACAGTGTGTGTTCAAGGAAATTTTCAGTCATCTATCTATACTTAAGAATTACTCTCCTTCAGAAGATGATATAACCCTCACATACCATTATTAGCATCACAGTCTATTTCAGTCATGATCATTAAGATTCAGCCTAAAGGTCAATAGATCAAACAACTGCATATGGGCATAATGATATACAGAATCCCAGGAAAAGGCAGTGTAGCCTGGATGGTTTAGGTATTGGACATACTATATACAGGACAGGGATGATAAGAATAACCACTGATTTCTCATGATAAATTATAGAATGACATCTTTAAAGTGTGGGAAGGAAAAAGGTAAACTGAGAATTGTAGATAAAGCAAAACTACCCTTCTAAAGTGAAGGTGGATTAAAGATATTTTTAATAAGATGACAGAATTAATTTATAGTAGGCTAGAATGTCCCCCACGCATATTTAGAACTGTAGTATATCAGATGTGTTTGTTCTGTGGTCTACTGCAGAGCTGCTATTCTGGGGCTGCCTGTCATACTATCATGGGATTCACTGTGGCTCTCCACTGCTTTTGGTGCAGGTTTTTGTATGTGTCTGTCACCAACATTGGCTTTATTAATAGTGATTTTTTTTAACCTTGGAATTTATTTGAACTGATATTTTGATAGCTACTTCTATTTCTCTTGTTTCATATACACCTGATATATCCTTTCTATCCCTTTACTACTACCACATCCCTTATTTTCCTCTAGGACTGGGGTTTGAACTTAGTACTTTGCACCTGTTCTGCTGGCACTCTACCATATCTTCAGTCCTGCTTTTTGGTAGATATTTTGGTGATAGAACCTCATGGACATACCTGCCCAGGCTGGTGTTCATTTGTGATCCTTTGAATCTCAGCCTTCTGTAATTCTGAGTAGCTGTCTTTATGGTTTTTGAGACAGCGCCTCACTGTGTAATCCAAACTGGCCTTAAACTTTTCACCCTCCTTCCTCAGTCTGTGTTCCTATTATTGGTGTGTACTACCATACCTATAACCTTTGTCTTCAATACTTTAATAAATTTATGGATTTTGTGATTATGTTTATTTGTATTTATTTCTAGGTGTTGCTTGTATATTTACATGCATCCTTTTGTTTCCTTCATTTTCTTTTGTGCCATTTTCCTAGTAAAGTTTAGTTTTACTTCCTTAGGAATTACACATTCTGTTTTAAATATTTTAACATCTTTTAATTTTTAAAAATATTTATAGCTTATTTAAAAGTACAGTCAGTAAGTTTTTCTGCCTCATTTCTAATGAAAATAAGAATTTTAAGTTTATAACACATACAACAATTAATTCAAGGGGATCAAAGATATAAGTATAAACATTAAAACTACAAACTAAGCCAGGTGCCAGTGGCTCATGCCTGTAATCCTGGCTACTCAGGAGGCTGAGATCTGCGGATCCAAGTTCAAAGCCAGCACAGGCAGAAAAGTCTGTGAGACTCTCATCTCCAGTTAACCACCAGAAAACTGGAAATGGCACTGTGGCTCAAGTGGTAGAGCATTAGCCTTGAGGTGAAGAGCTCAGGGACAGCGCCCAGGCCCAGAGTTCAAGCCCCACGACCAACAACAAAAAAGAAAAGAAAAGAGCCCCCCGCCCCAAAACCTACAAACTAAGAAGAAAGCATTAGGGAAAGATTTGTGATACTAAATTTGATACTTGTTTCTTGGGAATAGCATAAAATTTTTTTAAAAAGATACATTTTTCTTTTCTTCAAAAATTCTTCTGCATCAAGTGACACATTTGATGCAGAATGAAAAGGCAGCATGTGGACTAGGAGAAAAACATTTGCTGTCACAGGCCTTCTAACATGCTGAACGGACTAGCAAAATGTAGTGTTGGTGCAAGTCACCCTGTACAGAAAAGGAAGTTGATGCATGCCTGCAATATAGAGGACCCTTGAGGGTAGTATGCTAAGTGAAATGACCTTCCTAAAAGGAAAAAGAGTGTATAATTGTAGAATTCCATGTATAGGAAGTACTGGAGTTGTCAGAGTTGAAGAATGAAGTTCAGTAATGTCCAAGCATAGGGGAGGGGAAATGGGGAATTACTGTTTCATGGTAGAAAAAAAGCTTGTAGAGATGGATGATGGTAATCAGCTGCTCAACAACATGAATATACTGTGGCCACTGAACTATATGCTTAAAATGGTTACGATGGCAAGTTTTGTTCTTTGTATGTTGCCATAATAATGAATAATAATTTTAAAATAATAGTTACAGTGTTTTAAGGAAAGTAGGAAAGAATACTTTAATTATTCCCTCAGCAATTAAGAAAAACAAGTGGATGGAGCTGCACTTTCTTTTTCAATATGAAAATTTCTTCATCCCTCTAAACACTTGAAGTGCGTCAAGCACGACAGTAAATAGTTCCCAGCTAAAGATGGATCCAACCAGGGTCTCATAAAACATCCATTCCAAGATCACCTCTACAAGCCAGAGGAATAGCTGAGTTTATAGACAAGCCTTACTGTAAGCGTGCCTAACTGTAGCCAGTTGAATAATAGTTATTATAATGAAAGTTTCATGGTATTATAAACCTACTCATTTGGAGATTATAGTAAATCATACCTGTATGCCAGGAAACAAAAATATAGTAGTTATAACCTATATTGTCTGTTGTGTAACTCAAGAGAGAGTGAGTATAACTTTTTAAGACAAAATATTTTATCTTTAATATTCTACAGTGTACTAATAAAAATACACACCTCTTTAGGTCCAGTCCTCAGTGGCAGTTGGCACCCCGGATTACATTTCTCCTGAAATTCTTCAAGCCATGGAAGATGGCAAAGGCAGATACGGGCCTGAGTGTGACTGGTGGTCCCTGGGGGTTTGTATGTATGAGATGCTCTACGGAGAAACACCCTTCTATGCAGAATCGCTGGTGGAGACTTATGGAAAAATCATGAACCACAAAGTTAGTACTGACTTTTTACTTTTCTAATTACCATGGGAAATACTAATGTTCAGTACCAATAAGTTTGCAAGAGAAAATACTTTCCCACAATGAATGTTCATATTTTCTTGCTAGTAAGAGACACACATGTATGAGTAATCACAGTTTATAAATTACTATTCCTGAAATTATTAGTTCTTTTTGCTATATTTTATTTATAAATACTGGTCAGTGGAAAACTGAATCGGGATTGTAGACATTTTATATCAGATCTTTTTATAATACATGCAACTGATTAGAATTCATGTAAAAATCCTTTTTACCTTAGTAGTAATAAATGTAAATAAGACTGAGATAATTTTTTCTTGTCAATTTGACAAAAATAAAAGGAAAAACATCTGTGCTCTGTCCTATAAACCCATCCTGTGATGGGTACTACAGTACCGTTGTTGGGAATATGAATTGGTGTAGCCTTTCTTTAAAGAAATTTAAGAGAATGTGCCTTAAGCTTTAGGAAAAGGTTTAGAGCTTTTGCTTGAGTAAGTTCAGGTTTGTGACTGTACCTGACACAAACATTCAAGGGTACCAAAATGTGCACTAGTTATCTGTTCCAGTACTAATCATCACAGAGCATTGGAAACAGCCCACATACTCAGCAGGCATACATTTGTAAAACTTCATAAACTACGAAGTAAAGCACAGTAGATTGTACATAAGAAGAACAGGAAAGACTTTGCTCAGTTTGGCAAGCTGGAGAGCAGTTACAGAAGCTCTGCATATGACTCTGGACATCCCCAGAAAGAGAATTTGCCCCTAACCTGTTCTGGCGATGCAGGTGACTAGTCGTTTACATGCGATAGGACAAGGAATGGGGACCCTTTTTTTCTGTCCAGGGCCATTTGAATATTGTAACATCCTTCATGGACCATACAAAATGATCATTACAGACAGAAAGGTCACAGTAAGCACATGTGTAAGTAGACGTGTCCCATCACGTACCAGGTGATTTCAATCCCTTGGCCTGGGCGTTTCCAGCCCTAATTAAAAGCCAGTTTTACAGAGTTTGAACTCTTCTGCCCAGCTGCCAAGGAGTGATTTTAGTATTTGAGATGAAAAATGGCAAACAGTTGCAAGTGTAAGCAACACATACACCACTTCAGAAAGACACCATTGTAGGTCACATGGTTTTGAGTGCAAACAGCAACAGCATTGATTCTGAGTGAGATGGCTGGAGCTCAGCATCCCTCTCTGCCAGAATAATATCAAGAGACTTACCTGAGTGTTCTGTACCCAGCTTTTGTTTTTGGTTTTTTTGGTTTTGGTCTATGAGGTTGCCATAATAGTTCACATAAGATAATTGTGTGAGGATTGAAGGCGTTTAATGAGTAAATCACTTTGAATACTGTCAGATTTGTGCGAAATTCTTTGGATGTGTTTTTGTTATCACTTAATCATTAGAGTTTTTACTGTACTGTATATACACATTTTGCTTTACATTCTATGACAATACAAAATCAAATTCCTGCTACTTTTGTGAGTTCCTCTCCATTCTAATGACAGTTTTAATTGTTACAGTATTCTTTCTATAGTACATCTCCAAGTCACCAATGGAATTTGAAGTTCTTTTAAGTAAATGATATCTTCTAATTCATCTTTGTGTGTACTTTAGTGTCAGTACTGTATAGCAGAAGCATGCATATACTAATTTTTTATGATTTTTTTTTTTTTTGCTTAAGTCTAGCCACTTGAGCCAAGCACCACTTCTGACTTTTTTATATATGTAGTGCTAAGGAATCGAACCCAGGGCTTCATGTATGCAAGGCAAGCACTCTACCACTAGGCAATATTCCCAGCCCATAATTTTCTTTTCTGTTTATGTGGTACTGAGGAATCAAACCCAGGGCTTCATGCATGCTAGGCAAGCACTCTATCACTGGGCCACATTCCCAGCCCCAGTTTTTATGATTTTTGTTTTGTTTTGTTTTTGGAAGGGAAGGCCAGTATTGAGGATTGTACTCAGTGCTACTCTTGGGGATGAACACTGTCATGCTTGCTAGGCAAGCACTCTACCACTTGCACTTTGTCCCCTAGTACTTTTGCTTTGAGTTTGTTTCTCAGGTAGAGTCTTGTCCAAGCCAGCCTTTGATGGCAGTCCTCCTACCCTCGCCTCCTGAGTACCTGGGACTACAGGGGTGTGCCACCACATCTTGACTAAAAAGAAATATCTTTTTAAGAAAATAAATAAGTCAGCCACCCTACTTTGTAGATCAAATGCTGATTTATGTTTATTCTTTTATAGGAGAGGTTCCAGTTTCCAGCCCAAGTGACTGATGTGTCTGAAAATGCAAAAGATCTTATTCGAAGACTCATTTGTAGCAGAGAACATCGACTTGGTCAAAATGGAATAGAAGACTTTAAGAAACACCCATTTTTCAGTGGAATTGATTGGGATAATATTCGAAACTGTGAAGCACCATATATTCCAGAAGTTAGTAGCCCAACTGATACATCTAATTTCGATGTGGATGATGACTGTTTAAAAAATTCTGTAAGTATGACATTGTGATAAAGTTTGTCCTTCTCTTCCTTTCAAATATGGTAAATAAAGTAATATTTTGGTTTCCAAGTGTTATACTAGGTCACCTTATCACCTTGTTGTTGATTACCAGTCATGCAGTTGTCATGGCTTTCAGTGCTTTTTTTCTACCGTAAAACCAAGAAATGGGAGTTTCTGAGGTCAGTATAGCATCCATGACCAAGACCAAAATTTAGAGATTTACTTCATATGTGTTATATTTCCTAAGGGCAGGAACATACATGCTTATAATAACAGATTTCATGAATTTAAAAGTGAAGAGTTGCCAGGTCTCTCCCTAAAACCAATCATGAAAGTAGAAAAGTTTACAAAAAATAGGTATTTCAGGGCTTAATATATTAACCAGGCAAAATAAATTGAGATTGATTCATTAAAAAAAAACTCTTGGGGATGGGGATATGGCCTAGTGGCAAGAGTGCCTGCCTCGGATACACGAGGCCCTAGGTTCGATTCCCCAGCACCACATATACAGAAAACCGCCAGAAGCGGTGCTGTGGCTCAAGCGGCAGAGTGCTAGCCTTGAGCGGGAAGAAGCCAGGGACAGTGCTCAGGCCCTGAGTCCAAGGCCCAGGACTGGCAAAAAAAAAAAAAAAAAAAAAAAAACTCTTGAACTCTGGTTCACGTCACACCTAACAGATGCTCCCTCATCCCCAGTGTGGTTTTGACAGGTGTACACCTAGCTGGCGGCTAGATATAGAAACAAGTTCTCTGCTGCCAGTGGGGATAGACTGGATTTGGAGGGCTGAATACCCACAGCAGCAGTGCTCCTGCTAAACGAATGAAGATGAATGGAGAAAGCCTTCCTTAACTGCTTGAGGCAAATGGCAGGACAAGTGGACTTAGCCAAATTTCACTCATTCCTATCTCGTGGGCCACACTAGATGAAGCCGGTATGGTGTGGATGGTTACTGTTTGTAGCCCATCCTCTAGGTAATGGCTGATGTCTCTTTCTTACCAGATTGCTTTCTGTGTTTGCTTTTCTTAGGAAACAATGCCCCCACCAACACATGCTGCGTTTTCTGGTCACCACCTGCCATTTGTTGGTTTTACATACACGAGTAGCTGGTAAGTCTCGAAAGTTAACACATTTTGGACAACTTATAGCAAGCTAGAAGTGAATTGAATGCTGAGTGCTACTGGTTCATACCTGTAAATTCTACCTATTTGAGAGTATGAGAATCTCAACTTGAGGCTAGTCCAGGCTGAAAATTTTTTGAGAAATTCTCTGAAAAATAACTATTAAAAAAACAAGACTGGAGATAGGGCTCAACTGATAGAGTGCCAGTCTACCAAGTCTGTGGCCCCAGTGGGGGGTTGGGGGGAGGGGAGAAAGCGAATTGAGACTTTAAAAAAATGTATCCTATACAAGCCTTTTAAATTAAAAAAATTCAAACAGAATGAATACTTGTGGAAAGAGTTAGATATTACAACATGAAGAATACACAGAATATTACCTCATTTTAGGTGGGGAAGAATATCAATAGAGGTCAGACTCTTGCAGTGGGGAGGAATCGGAGCACCAAGTAAATGTGTGATACCATGTACTACAGTACAATAGGGAAATCTATTGATTTGTCCCTCACATGAATTGCCTTGTTCCTCCTTATCCTACTTAAACTCCATTGAGAGTGGTCATAGGCCTCACTCCTTTGGCTGTCACTTATTTTGTTGTACTTCTTTTTTTTTTTTTTTTTTTGGCCAGTCCTGGGCCTTGGACTCAGGGCCTGAGCACTGTCCCTGGCTTCTTCCCGCTCAAGGCTAGCACTCTGCCACTTGAGCCACAGCGCCGCTTCTGGCCGTTTTCTGTATATGTGGTGCTGGGGAATCGAACCTAGGGCCTCGTGTATCCGAGGCAGGCACTCTTGCCACTAGGCTATATCCCCAGCCCTGTTGTACTTCTTTTGTTAAGCACATATTCATTATTAAAATTCACCTCTATCTGTACCTGAGCAGTTCAGAGTGCTGGAGAAAACCAGCCATTCTTTTGACTTTCCTTTAGATTTATGTTCTCCATCCTCCAATTCCCTTACTGCTTCGTGCCAGGTCCTCTATGAACCCAGTGATGATTTCATATTGTCTATGTGTCTAAAGCCTCTGCCATCCTTATTCTTAGCTGATCTTGCTTTCTTCTCTTCTGAGAGGATTGGTACCAACAGCAGACATTTTAACAAATTACTGTCCTCACAAAACCTCTGGACTGACATAGGCTCTTCTTTTTGAGGATTGATCCTGAAGATTCCTAGTCAAAGCCAGCCTTCTGTCCTCTTCCGCCTAGCATGGTGCATTGTTCACTGGAAAGCATATGTTTTTCCTTTCTGGGTCACCTGTATTCTCAGACCCTGTCTACCAGCCCACAAACACGCAGAAAGGACTTTCTTCTACCTGAAAGTGAACTGTAAAGCCTCTGTAAATCCCACTTCTTTTACTTATTACCAGCCATTTCTCTGTTCTGCCTTATGATGGACTTGTTTTGACTGAGCTTTTCTTAGACAGTGGAGGGAATCTGCCACTGTTACCTTATGAAAACTGTAAACTGCTTTTGTTGATGTCACTATTGATACATGTTGCTAATGTTTTGCTGGGTTTTTTTGCTCACACTGCTCTCTCCCATTTGAGCTATGCTTCCAGCCTGGCTGCCTTTAAACCATGTTCCTCTGATCTCAGCCTCCCGAGTAGCTAGGATTTCAGGCGTGAGCCATTGGTGGCCTGCCTTGTATTGCTGAATTTGATAATTACTTCTCAGTCCTAGTCTGGTTTATTTGCCTGGTCTCATTTCTTTGTCATAGTCTGTACCACTAAAACACTTAGCTTTTAAAAAAAAATCTTTTTGTTGCTTCTTAGTCTCTGTACTGTATTTCTCCTCATCTCCCTGATTTCTGAGCATCAGCATTATAGGGGGCTTCTTCTTTGAATATCCTTTCAGTCTGTGTTCTGATCTGCTCCTAATATATCTGTAGTGGACACTTTCTCCTCCTTTTACTCAAAATCTGTCCCAACTATCTATATAATAAGTTAACATCTTGATGTTTCCCCAAGTGTGTCCAAGTTTTCTGCTGAAAAACAAGGCAACTTATTCCCCTGTTCAGGTTAGATCTCCTCCACGCTCTCGTGCCAGTAACTTTGTCTTAATTCAAACCCAAGTTCTTGAAGACCCTGCACAGTTATCTTTTACCTTTCTGATTTTATTTCCTATTGCTCTTCCTTAGTTTTACTCTGGTTCAGCAGACCCCAAATCTTGTCTCAGTTCCTTCTTACCCCTCCTTTTCCTCTGCTACCTTCAGCTTGCTTGGATTTTCTGTTACCTTCACAGGGACAGCATTCCCAACCAGTTGACCTGACCTAACTTTTTATCTTTACCCTGTTAAGATTTTATTTCTCTCTTTCCTGCTTCATGGGTTTTCTCTTTAGCAGTTAACACTTTCTAGTGTAATGTAAGTTTACTTATTTAATCTTGCTCATTTTTGTCCATTATAGAATTTATACATTGATATACATTTTTATACATATAGAAGTTATACGTTGACAAGGAATCTTGTTTATTCACCGATGAATGCCCATCATTTCAAATATCTTTAACATGGATTGAATTAAAGAATGTACCTTACTTTAAAATTTTGAATTTCAGATTTTTTTTTTTGCCAGTCCTGGGTTTCCATATATGTGGTGCTGGGGAATCAAACCCAGTGCTTAATGTATATGAGGCAAGCACTTTACCACTGGGCCATATTCCCAGCTTCAATTTCAGATTCTGTTAAAGACCAGCATGATTGGAAGTTGTGACCATTATTACTTAAATGTTTGTTATTTTAAACTACTCACATGTCTGTAGCAATTTTTATTTTGTGGTTACTTTTTACAATTCAAGATAATTTAGGGGATTTAAGTTTTTATTTGAAAATACTTGTAAAAGAATCTTCAGGTAATTTTGTAAAAGTTATTTTTACAAAAATCATTCTAGATGGCTAATTATAGATATTGAAATCCATGTTTAAAAATTTTTAATATACATAAAGTTTAATTTGCTGTGGAAATTATGAAGTTGGAAACAAGATATAATACCATATAGAAATGTTCAGTTCTACATTTTGCTTTTTCTAAAAAGGCTTTTAAGTATCTGTACAAAGGGGTTTCAAGTGACTTCAGATTAGAGTACAATGCATTTTGGTCAATGTCATCCCTTCCATCATTCTCTCCCATTTTCCCTTCTCCCACTCCTGCTCTCCAGTTACATGGTTCAGTTTTCACATATATACATTGAACATAATGACTGTATTTGTTCACCTTACTCCATTTTTTTGTGTGTCCCCTTTCCTCCCCTGATAAAGTATGTTTCAGTTTCCTGGTATTCATTTTGGTTAAACGGTTCTTTAGTTGTTTAAATGAAGAATTAAAGGTTATCCTTTTCTTCAAACTTCTTAGTATACTATGAATCCACATACCTTTTCCTTTTCTATTCTTTAGTGTTCTTTCTGATCGGAGCTGTTTAAGAGTTACAGCTGGTCCTACCTCGCTGGATCTTGACGTTAATGTCCAGAGGACTCTAGATAACAACTTAGCAACTGAAGCTTATGAAAGAAGAATTAAGCGCCTTGAACAGGAAAAACTTGAACTAAGTAGAAAGCTTCAAGGTAAATATACTTGAGGGTTGTTTCTTCCTGTTAGAATTGGACTTAAAATATTATGAATTATATTATAAGAAAGCCTTTTTGTAAACCATAAAAAATTAACTTCTAAAAGTTTATGCACAGAAGAAAGTATAATATCATTTATATAAAATCAAACAACATTGTTTCCAAGGGTATGCATCTGTGTCTATGCACCAGCGCCAAACACACACACACACACACATACACACACACACACACACACACACACACACACACGAGAGAGAGAGATATCATTCTTCCTGGAGAGAGGGACCCCAGTGCAACCCTTTAATGACTCCATGGCACATTTTCTGGTCCTAGTTGTCATTCTTTATAGCATTGCTCCTCTCTTCATGTTTGGTGATTTTTAAACACATGTAGAAGAACCCTCTTAAGATTGTGACTTAGTTTTTCAGTTTTGCAAGGTGATCTTTTTTTGTTCTTGTTGGTACTAGGATTTAAACCCAGGACCTTGCACTTACTAGGCATCATTCTAGCACCTACCTGAGCATTACCTCTAGGCCTTTTTCACTTTTGTTACTTTTCAAATAGGGTATTGTTTTCTGCCTAGGCTGAACTGGATCACAGTCCTATTTGTGCTACCTGTGTAATTGGGGCAGCAGATCCCATGATGCCTGCCCTTTTTTGGTTGTGACAGGGTTTTGCAAACTTATTTATTTATTTTTTTTGCCAGTCCTGGGTCTTGGACTCAGGGCCTAAGCACTATCCCTGGCTTCTTTTTGCTCAAGGCTAGCACTCTGCCACTTGAGCCACAGCGCCACTTCTGGCCATTTTCTGTATATGTGGTGCTGGGGAATCGAACCCAGGGCTTCATGTATACGAGGCAAGCGCTCTTGCCACTAGGCTATATCCCCAGCCCCAAACTTTTTTTTTTTTTAACTGGGGATTACATGTGTGAGCTACCATGCTTATTTAACTGCGATGATCCTGATCTCTGCCCTTCCTTAACAACTGTATCTGACAGGAGAAGTTAAGTCTCACAATATAGTAAGAAAGCTTCAGTAATCTTAGTTTCAAGCAAACCTTTGGTAATGTACTTGTAATTTTCTAGTGAACTCTCCCTTGTGCCTTTGGTTTCACCATTACCTCCAGTTCTCCCCCACTCTGTACTCACCATTTCCCAATTCCTCTTACACCCTCCCTTTTCACTCTGCTCACTATACCCTGAAATCAGTTTTTCCCCTTCTTGCTTGACCAGCCACTTTAAATACAGCTTTGCCTCTGCTGCTGTGTTGCTGAAGGCAACTTGCAGGAAACTTCCATGCTATCCAGCAGTCCTACTTTCCCTCCCACCTTTCTCTCCCCATGTTGCAAAATCCAGCAGTTATTTCTCACATTTATCACTTGACCTCATTAAGCATTTTTTCTCTCTCCAGAAAATGATTCCTTTTTATGGCTTTGGGAGCACTTTATCCCCCTGGACTCCTTTTACCTTACAAGTCTGTTCTTCTCAGTCTTGTTTGCTCATTTCTCATTAGTCCTTGACCTTTGAATGTGAGAATTCTCCACACTTTTAGTTTTCTGAAAGAAAGTCTGTGGTCATTCTTAGTCTTCTCATACATTTCATCCATCAGCTAATCAGGTCACCTTTGCTATTATAAATGATTCATAATTGGGTCATCACTCTGTCTGGGGCCCCTACACTGCTTCACACCACCATTACCTGACATCTGTACCACTGAAAATTCAGTTTCCCCCACGTTAATAACCACGTTGATTTCAGTGACCTGAGGCCATGTGCAATTTGGCATGTTAGTACTTTCTGATTTCACTTCTCCAGCTCTTTGTGGTTGTTCTCACAAGTCTAACAGACTCCCCAGGAGGCCTTTGAGTCAGTCACTGCTCTACTTTAATGCTGCCTTTGATACTCACACAACTTAGTGTCTCACCTGGCTACTTGAAGCAATGTATATTATGTAAAAAAATGAACTATATAACTTGAGGGCAGGGACAGGAGGGGGAGGGAGTGGGGAAGAATGATGGAGAGGGTGACATTGACCAAGATTCTTTGTACTCATAACTTGACCTATGGAATTTAACATCTTTGTACAATTATTAATAAAAATTTAAAGCCACAGGTAATGCACACCCCAGCATCACCAAAGCATCACCATATACATTGAATATAATGACTGCATTTGCTTACCTCCTTCCCACTCTCCATTCCTGTGCCCCATCTCCACTAACGTGTTTCCACTTTCTGGTATTCATTTTGTTAAACAGTTCACCTAATTGTTTAAAGTTGTTGCTTTTAGTTATTTTTCAGGCAGAGTCTCAGTTTTTACCTCGAGTATACCTCAGACCGCGATCCCCTTATCTATGGCTGCTTGTGCAGCTGAGATCTTGGGTACAAGCCAACATGTCCAGCTTATTGATTGATATGGGGTCTTGCTAACTTTTTGCCCAAGCTGACCTGGGACCATAATCCTTCCAATCTCTGACTTCTGAGTAACTGGGATTATGGGTGTGAGCTATAGTACCTATATTGAATGGATTATTTTCTTTTCTCTAGTAAAGTTGTTAAAATCTCTGCATGTGAATTCCCCTTTATGACTCAAGCAGTTTTAAAAATTGCTTATTACTTAGTATGTTGACCTACATGTAGTCTAGAGGGAAAACTGTTTTATGTATATAAACATATATGTGTGAATTCTTGTAACCATCACCCATATCTATATATGGAATATTTCCATCATAGGATAAAGTTCTTTATAAGCTCCTCCTCCCTATTCTGAAGTAAACATTATCTTCCTTTTTTCTCCCAATTAGTTTTTAACCTTTTCTTGATATGTATGGTATTTTCTCTTAAGTCTGGATTATTCTTTTGTGTTTTGAGCTTCATCCATGTTTTCTATGTATTCGTAGTACATTTTTAGTTTTACTTCTGTTTAGCATTCTACTATATGTAAATATTAAAAGCTTAGTTGTGTTCTCGCACTTTCTGAACTGTAATCATGTACATGCTCGTGTCACCTGTGAACTCTCAGTCATTAGGCAATGGGTCAAGGTGGCTAAGATGAGTGCTGGCACAATAGGTGACTTTTAAGACTTTCCTTTGCCAGAAATGCTTTCTTTTTAGCCATTAGTGAGTTTGTTGGCAATTTATTAACATTTCAAAGAAGGAAGATTCAGAGAGCCCTTTCTTGTAACCAATATCTAAAAGTAAGTTGATGAAAAGGGAGCTGTTGCTTTGAAGTTTTTCAGTTTTCACTGTTTTTGTATTTGAGTCAGGTCCTTCTAAAATTCACTAATTTAAATTTCTCTGTCTCCTCATCTATCAGTCCTACTGCAGATCAGCACCACTTGAAGTTGAGAACCAATTAGTTGGTCCTACACTACAAGTCTGCAATTCATTCTGGCCAATTCTAGAACAATTAATTTTGTAGTTGTACTAGAGATAAACAGCTATCAGATTATTTGAGGATGAAAATATGAGAAGTATTAATAGTAGGATTTATTTTCTCACTTAACAATTCACAGGTGGGTGGATTCAGTACTGATATTGGGATAGTTTATGTCTTATATTTTTCCACATGGTGACAGCTGTTGTCAAAAGTTTCAGATTACCTTTTTTCACAGATCCACACGCCAAAAAAATTGAAAATCATTTCCTTTTATGCATTTCTCATTTAAATTTCACAGAAATCTAGAGGACTGCCTCTTAAGATGTCATTAGTTTGTTGTTATTATTTGAAGTAGAATCTCTGTTGCGCAGGCTGGTCTTGAAAGTCCATATTTAAGCAACCTTCCTGCCTCAGCCCTTTAAGAGCTGTACTACGGGGTACATCACCATGCCAGGTTCATGATACAACCATGTCATATGCCTATTTGTTTTTTTTTTACTACTGATGACAGAATAAAATTACTGTGGCTAATTTTAAATGAACTAGAATTTTGACTAGGCATACCTTACCCATGCCCATCGTAGCCTGATAGCTGGTTTTGGTTCATAAAGAAGAAGAGATGCAAACTAATAAAATGACATCTTTTGATTAGAACTAAAAAATAAAAGTGGCTTGTATTTGTGCATATTATGTGAAAGCACATTCAAACTTTATCTAAAGTACAACAGGATATATAAATTTTACAGGACGCTAGGCATCCAAAAGCAGTGAGACCAGAGGAGGATATTATCGGGATGAACATAAAGGCTCAATGCTTATGTGCATCTGATCATGTGAATAATATTTATTGAATTCAACTCAGGAAATGGAAACGAGGTCTTTTCTTTGTTGTTGTTTTTTCTTTTAGGCTTGATTGCTTATCGGTCTTTGGGAGGGTAAAGAACAGAAAGTAAACAAATGCAGCAGTGGTATTCACTAGATACTATGTTGGAAAGGAACTATATAACTTGTGGTTGAGGACAGGAGGGAAAAACTGGGAGAAAGCAAGGGAAGAGGAGACATTGTTCAAAAAGAAATGTACTCCTTACCTGACTTATGTAACTGTAACCCCTTTGTACATCATCTTTATAATAACCACACACACACACACACACACACACACACACAAACACGCTATCCCTCCTTCATACATAAGATTCATCTCTCCATACATTATCTTACATCTGACCTTTTTTACATTACTATATAGCATTTGGACAAAAAGTGACTGAAAAACTGATTACTGCAGAGCTTAGCAACTGGGCTTAAAACCTCATTATAAGAGGGTTTAAAAAATATATATATTTTGGGCTGAGGATATAGCCTAGTGGCAAGAGTGCCTGCCTCGGATACACGAGGCCCTAGGTTCGATTCCCCAGCACCACATATACAGAAAACGGCCAGAAGCGGCGCTGTGGCTCAAGTGGCAGAGTGCTAGCCTTGAGCGGGAAGAAGCCAGGGACAGTGCTCAGGCCCTGAGTCCAAGCCCCAGGACTGGCCAAAAAAAAATAAATAAATAAATAAAAAATATATATATATTTTGAACAACTGCAGTAGAATTTTTATGCCTTTCTAAGTTCACACATCCTTTGTCAATGGGTAGATGTTCTAGTCCATTTTCATACAAAGAGAGATACTAGCATTTCTTTAAATATTTTAAGTATATCAGTGTTTTTCATTCTTTTATTCTTTAAGAGTCAACGCAAACTGTCCAAGCTTTGCAGTATTCAACTGTTGATGGTCCTCTAGCAGCAAGCAAAGATGTAGAAATAAAAAGCTTGAAAGAAGAAATTGAAAAACTAAGGAAACAAGTAGCAGGTAAATTGATGCATAATAAATCTATTAAGAAATGGTTGTGTGTTGTTGTTTTTTTAACACACCAAGCATCTATTGAGTCCCTGTCTGTATTGTGTGTTAAGAGTTAGTTAAATGCAGGTGAAGGCAAGGCAAATGAGAAAGGTTTCTGTTCTCAAGGATTTTACCCATTGATCTTGGAAGCAGATATACAAATGGACCTTGCTGTCTTTTTGACTATGAGGAAGTGAGGAGAGGTAATATATGGAAGAAGTACCAAATCCAGAGTTAAGGAGAAAAGGAGGCTTTGGGAGAAGCCTCTCATTAAATTGGGTTTGGCTGGCAAAATCCTACCTGTGAACAGGAGAACAGGTGTCAGGACTGAGAAGAAGAGGCCACTGCAGATGAGACTTACATGAGAATTACATGTTCAAGGTTGCTGGAGATTGATTTTCTCTGTGGCAATTCATTTTTCAATGTGTTTCTGAGAGTCATTAAATTTGACAGATGTCGATATGCCTGTTATATTCATTGATTCATTCATTTCATTTAATCAAATATTTATTGAGTCACCTATTATGTGGTAAGTATATTTCAGGCTTTTGAGATGCAGTGAGAAACAAAACTCTGCCTTTTCTTGGGTGGAGGATAGGTAGTAGACAGAACAAAATAAACATCTGTAAATGTACAGTGAGTTAGTGCTTGTAGGAGGAGTTAGATGGACAAGGAGGAATTTTGTTTTTTTAAGTACTCCTTGTGTAGGCCTGACTAAGAAGGTGACCCGTGTGCAGATCCTAAAGATTGTGAAGGGTAAGTCATACAGTAACCTGGCAAGTCTGTTCCAAGCAGAATTACTGGCCAGGGCAGAGACCAGCAGTCAGTCAGGATGTTTCATGTGTGGACCTAGAGCAGAAGTAGCAAGCAGGAGGACAGAGGGGAATGAGCCTAGGGGTTAGGGTTCAGGGGAAACTGAGCGATTGTTGTGAGGGCTTTGGTTTTCTTTGAGTGAAACAGGAGACAGAAAAAGGCCATATTTCACGACTATAGTCATGTTTCAGATAGGCACTTTGAGGCAAAAATAAAGGAAAAGAAAAAAATCTCTAAAAAGGAAATTCCCTATCAGTATCCTGTTTACGTTATATACATAGGAGAAGCTTAAATTTGAACATAATTTGTAAATGCTATTCAAGTGTCCTTATCAAATTTGTATAGCTTCATATTTCTAAACTGAATTTAGATTAGGAGCATGAAAGCAGACTCATTTACTTAGCACTGGTACCGTTATTTGTATATTTATTTTTGTGCTGATCTCAGGGCTTGAACTCGGAGCCAGCTGGTGTCACTCAGCTTTCTTGCTCACAGCCACATATCCAGCCTGGCTTTTTGCTGATTTATTGAAGATGGACTTTCAAATCCTTATCTGCGTGGCTGCATTCAAACTGAAATCCCTGTGTTCTCAGCCTCCTGAGCAAATGAGATTACACGTGTGAGCCACTGACACCTGGCTGTTTTGGTATCAGTTATAAAACACTAAGTAGGGCACTAAAGTCAGACATGGTACTGCATGCCCACAATCTTGGAAGACAGAGGCAGGAAGATCACAAGCTTGAGGTCAGCCTGAGCATCATTAATAAGGCTCTAATTTCAAAAACAAAAGGTTTTCACGTAGCTCAAGTGATAGAACACACTTGTCTAGCATCACAAAAACGAAGAAAAGCAAGAAGGCATTGACTGTTGTCTTTGAAAGTTGCTTGACACTGAAAAAATAGAGGATCTCAAGACTCCTCAGTTCCCAATTATTTATCCTGAAAGGAGTAATAAGGATTTCGAAAACTTACCCATAAACCTATCTCAAAACTAAGTTCTTATAATAAAATGTAGCTTTAAAGCTGGGTGTGAAGCCTGTAAACCTACCTATTTGGACATGGAGACTGAAGAAGAATCACAGTTTGAGGCCAGCCTGGCCATCTTCACCAATGGTTGGGCATTACAGCACAAGCTTTTTGCCCCAACCTGCTAAGGAAGCACAATGGTGAGGGAACAATGTACATGATTTAAAATCTTAGCGACAGGAAAGATTGCAGGATGCGCAAGCCCAGACAGAAATACATTTTACTCTATTCAAACTAGCCAATCACAAGCAGATTGTGAACTTGAGCTCAACCAGTCAGAGAAAAGACAGGAATAGAGGGTTAGCCTGCTTGCTGTTTGTGCTTGCTTGCCAGATTTTTGGCTGTACACTTTTCTACAGAATTTTGCCTTGGCAAGACAAAAAAAAAAGTAAGACCTTATCTGGGGGGAAAAAAAAACAAAAAACAACAAAACCCAACAACCAAACTCAGAAAAGGGCTGGTGGAATGGCTCAAATGATTCACTTGCCTAGTAAGTATGAGGCCCTGAATTCAAATGCTCGAACTACCAATGCATGCATACATACATACATGGATACCTATATAAAACAAATGTATGACTTTAAATGGCAGTAACTATTGAAAACAAGTTTTCAGATTTAAAGCTACGCTGAAATATATGGAATTGATGTAAAGTATTGAGATTGACAAGTTAGAAATTGTGTACTTCACTAAAATAGCTCATTTGTTGGCTTCATGTAATAATAGCTACTAGCTTTCTAGATCCTGAAACACTTGTCATCTTTTGTAACACTTTTGTCACTATTTAAAAGGGAGCTTACATTAACACAAATTACATATAGAAGAACAATAACTGATTTCATTTTGAGCCATTGTAAATGGTATTATGTTTTTTATTTTGTTGTTCATGTATTTACTGCTAATTACAGAAATACAATTGATCTTTTATATTCTGTGACACTATTGAACTTGCTATTACAAAAAAGGAGTTACTTTCCTGATTTCAGCCTTGCTCTTCTGAGAAGAGCATACAGAAAAGCCATTGATTTTTTTTTTTTTAGGGTTAATTTTATACCCTCATACTTTGCTTCACATCAGCTCCAGTAACTTGGGAGTGGAACCTATGGGGTTCTTTAAATACAGGATCGTGTCATCTGCAAAGAAGGAGAGTTTTACTTCATCTTCCCTATTTGGATCCCCTCTATGTTTGCATCTTGCCTTATTGCTCTAGCTAGGAATTCTAATACTATATTGAAGAGGAGTACAGAATAAAGCAAATGCTTAGCTGAACCCATGGTTTAAAACAACTAAATTTCATTTTTAAAAGATGTATTCTGAATTTGTCATTAGGGTTATGAACACCACATCCCAGTATGATTCACAGTAAGTTAAGAGTATCTATTCACTATAAGAAATATGTCCATGTACAGAGATGCAGCATTCATATACAGAAATACTTTACATATCTACTAGGAATAAAGGCTATGCTTTCAAAATCAATACCTTTAGACTAATTGAAAACTTAAAATTAAGAAAACACAAAAGAAAGAATGATAGAGGGGGTTAGACTGATTGGAAAACTGTAAATGTGTGGAAATGCAGCAATGAAATATCCTCCTGTTTAACTCCTGTAAATAAAGAAAAAAAGCCCCACAAAACCAACCACCCTCAAACCATAAGCTCCTTCTACTAATGGGAAGCACTCTAAAGCTGACCAGTTAAGATGCTTTTTCTTCTTAGAATGTGATTCTAGATTATCTAGCCTAGCTTCGCTCCTTAAAAAACAGCCTTTGAGGTTTAAAAGATCTAAAAACCTCAAGTCTATTGTTTCTTTCATTTGAAGTAACTCAAGGGTTGAAAGCTGTATTTGTGTCACACTGTTAAATGTATACCAGAGGAAAGACCAAATCCAGGCAACTTGGTGCTAACTTCTCCAACTCATAGTCACCATGCCATCAAATAATATTGGATCTGGGGCTGGGAATATGGCCTAGTGGCAAGAGCACTTGCCTCCTACACATGAAGCTCTCGGTTCGATTCCCCAGCACCACATATATGGAAAACGGCCAGAAGGGGCGCTGTGGCTCAGGTGGCAGAGTGCCTTGAGCGGGAAGAAGCCAGGGACGGTGCTCAGGCCCTGAGTCCAAGGCCCAGGACTGGCCAAAAATAAATAAATAAATAAAAATTAAAAAATAATATTGGATCTGAAGCTGAATCACATATCAAAATTTGACTCCTGAGAACCAGAAATAACAAAATGTATCATGTACTAAATGATTCTTTGTCTTACATAATTTGCTGACAGCACTCTAAATTTATAGATATATTAAAATCATGACATTTTACAAGTCAAGGTATATTTATGGCTAGCAGTTTTAAGCCACCTTTGAAGATACATGCAAAGATATATTTAACTAGCTTGCATTTTATTCAGATTGGGAGAAGATCTTCACTGGCCATACAACAGACAAGGGCCTCATATCTAAAATATACTTAGAACTAAAAAAATTAAATGTCCCCAAAACAAATCCTCAAAGAAACAATTGCCCCATTCATAATTGGGTAAAGACTTAAAGAGAGATTTATTTCTCTGAAGAGGAAATAAGAACAGCCAGCAGACACATGAAGAAATGCTCATCTCTGGCCATAAAAAGAAATGCAAATACAAACAACATTGAGATTCCAGCACACCTCAGTTAGAATGGCCATTATCAAGAATTCTAATAACATATGCTAGCGGGGATGTGGCCAAAAGAGAACACTACTACACAGTTGGTGGGAGTGTGAATTTGTTCAACCACTCTGGAAAGCAGTATGGAGATTACTCAAAAGACTAAACATAGAGCTCCCCGATGATCCAGCAATCCCACTTCTGGGTATTTACCCAAATCACCACAAATAGGTCATACTAAAGCTACCAGCACAACCATGTTCACTGTAGCGTTATTTACCATAGCTAAGATACGGAACCAACCCAGATGCCCCTCAGTAGATAAATGGATCAAGAAAACGTGGTATATACACACACACGCACACACAATGGAATCCTATGCTTCCATCAAAAAGAATCACATTGCCTCATTTGTAAGGAAATGGAAAGACTTGGAAAAAGTCATATTAAGTGAAGTAAGCCAGACCCAAGTAAGCATAGATTCCATGGTTTCCCTCATTTGTAATAATTAGTATATGTCTAGGATAGTGCTAGCAGAGGATCCCAATAGATCAATAAGTATGTACATCTGATCATGTAAGACGATGCTAGATAGGGAAACGAGGTTTTTCATTGTGTTTTTAATGTACTATGTGAAAGTTATTTCTTTTTTTTTTCTGTCATTTTTTTCCCCTAGGGTTTAATCCCTTGTTGTCACTGTTTGATTTTGGTACCCTGGGTATTGTATATACATTTATCTGAATTAGGGAAGGGAAGAGGAACAACCATAGGGTGAGACAAAGGGCAAACCAGTGCAACAGCAGTACTCACAAGACACTAAGTGGGAAATGAACTTTATAACTTGGGGGAGTGTCTGTGGGGGGAGGGAAAGTGGGAGAAAAATAAGGAAAGGGGTAACAAGTTTGACAAGAAATGTACTCACTACATTACATATGTAACCGTAACCCAACTCTGTATGTTTAAAAAATAGTAAAAGAAATGTTTCTTTGGTTTTTAGAATCAAGTCGTTTGGAGCAGCAACTTGAAGAAGCTAATTCTGTGAGGCGGGAACTCGATGATGCTCTCAAACAAATCAAAGCTTGTGAAAAACAAATCAAGAGCTTACAACAGGAGAGGGAAGAGCTGAATAAGGTAAATGTGTAGAGTGTGTTAGTAAACCTGCTTCCGCCATGCACTGTTAGAAGAACAAAAACACGAATTACAACAGTAATACTTACCTTCTAAAAATTTGGCTTAAGAGCTTAAGAATTACTGAATGTATATCACTTGATTATTAGCTATTAATGCTTGTTAAAATTCTTTAGGCCTTAAAGGTCAGAATCTTTTGTGCATTTGGAAAGTTCATTAGAGAATTTGGTTAAATAATTTATTATAGAAGTATTATGAAGAAGTAAAAGAACAGTACAATCTGTTTTGTGTCTAAAGTAAAAGTATGGACAAATTTTCATTGTAATTTATTGATGGAAATGTTCTCAAAATATTCAAAATCTGTTCATTGATTTACTTTTTTAAAATTTAAGTTTTTCTTTCAAAGCAGAATGATTAAACAAGCTAAAGTCATTTTTCATAAGAACTTTGTGTAAAGGCTAATAGACATGATCAGAAATGTTCTGAGATGTTTACTCACAGTGAAGATTGTAGGTAATACAGCTCAATGGAAAAGTAATATTTAAGATAGTAGGGTAAGTACTTGATCTACATGCTACTAGGCACTATGATTTTCATTAATAAACAAAAAATTTTTGGGACTGATGCTGGCTAATGCAAATACAAGATCAGTAGTTCATAGTATAATTCAAATTGTATTCAGGGATATGGGATACAATGCATTGATGAATATAGAATGAAGTCCCTCAGAAAAAGACTCAAGGTACTTTGCCTACTAGGCAGGCAGTTTTGCACTAGAGCTGGGAAGATTTGTAAGTCTTGTTCCAAGAAAAGAAACAAGAAAGTAAAAATAAAACAAGTTTTTTT
Organism: Perognathus longimembris pacificus; assembly: GCF_023159225.1. NCBI lineage: Eukaryota > Metazoa > Chordata > Mammalia > Rodentia > Heteromyidae > Perognathus > Perognathus longimembris. The sequence continues at coordinate 67,915,445 of NC_063171.1, forward strand.
TTGCTTTTAAAGTTCATAATATTTTGATCATTCGGAAAAAAGTTAATTAAAAGGACTAGGTAGAGCTGTTAAAGGTTGAATTTGAGTCAGGCTCCTGTGGCCCATGCCTATAATCCTAGCGACTTAGAAAGCTGAGACTTGAGGATCACAGTTGAAAGCCAGCCCAGTACTGTGAGACTCTTATCTCTCCAGTTAACTACCAAAAGAGCTGAAAATGGAGCTGTTGCTCAGTTGGTAGAGTGCACAAACAAACCACAGGGACACTCCCTAGTAGGCCCCAAGTTCAAGCCTCCATGACCAACACACAAAAAACAGAAAATAAAGACTGCATTTTATTTTCCCTCCCTGCAGTTTTAAACAGTGGATTGTATAGATCATCTAAATTGATAGCCATTGTTGTAATATTTGACACTTCCTAGGTATGTGCTTTCAGAGTAATGCTGTAATATTAGTAATTAGCTTATATTTATTGGTAGCATTAGTCAATTTTAGTTAACATAATAACAATGAAATTCTCAGTTTATTGTAATAGGTATTTTTGGCAGTTTTAAGTAAATTTCAATGCTAGGATCTTTTTAGTGAGAGATGGGTAGTGCTGAAAAGAAACATTTTTCCAATACCGATTTTAAGTGACTTAATAGCCTGTAGACTGTAGAGAGGGATCTCATTTTTTCCATGTCCTTGCCAACTTGTGCTATCTTATTATTTTTAATAATAGCTATTTTATCTGCTGGGTGATTTTAATTTCTATGATTACTGATATTAAACACCTTTTCATATACCATTGGCTATTTCTTTGTCTTCCTTGGAGAAATGTCCTTTGCTCATTTCTAAGTTAGCAAACACTCTGTTCTTTATGATAATGTCAGATTGGCTCCTAGTATAACATCTTTTGCATCTTTTCCAGTGATGTATAGGAGGTTCTGTGTTCAACAATATTTCATTACTAGGTTCTACTTTGGACCAGACTATAGTAAATTGAGATTTTTAAGACTAAAATGATTTTACTATGGTATTGACTTGCATTTCTCTAATTACTGAAGTTGTCAGGTTTCTTGACCTCATTATTTGAATTCTTTTGTTAGTGAAGTGCCTTAGTACAGTACTAAGTGTCCTTAGTACAGTTTTTTCTGTTTGATTGTTGGTCTTTTTCTTATTGGCTGATAAGAATTCTTAAATTTCTGGTCATAATAACGTTTCAGTAGTTAGGAATATTAAAAAGATACCTGTCAGTGACTTGTCTTTTTACTTTTTTTTTTTTTTTTTTTTTCCGAGGTACTGGGATTTGAGCCTAGGACTTTGTGTTTGCTAGGAATGCTTTCTACTACTGAACAAAGACTCTACCCAGAGCTCTTACGTTTGCGTAATTAAATTTGTCAGTATTTTTAATTTATATATACTTATTTATGTCACTGTAGGAAATAGGAGGTTAAAAAATCTCCAAAATTTCCATCCTAATTTATTTTTATTTTTATTTTTTGTTTGTCATGGAGCTTGAACTCAGGGCCTAGGTGCTGTCCTTGAGCTCTTTTTCTCTAGGCTAGTGCCACCAGTGCTTGGCTTCTATCCTAATTTTTAAGAATTTGTTCTTTGATATTTATGTCGTTATAACCACCAGAAATTTATTTTGGTATAACATGAGGTAAGACTCCAATTTCCCTACATAGCTTACCAGTTGTTCACTTAGTAAATATACCTTCTTTTTTGTATTGTTGCTTAGCCTACCTGTGCCATACATACATGCATGAAGGCATTGTGGTTAAAATTACACTGAATCTGTAGCTAAGTTTCAGAATTGACATCATTGTAATGTTAAGTCCAGTTCTTACTATGTATGTTTATCAGTATTGTTCTGAGTGCATCCCCAAATTTGAAGAGCAGAGCAGAGCAGATTATTGTATGCATATGATAAACACATGGTTCCCCATGTACCTATTTCTACTTCCTGGACAATGAATGAACTGATAATTGGCTGACGCTGGCTGGATAAAACTAAGTAAAACCCTACACACAAGGAGTCTCTGTTACTAAGGAAGAATCAGAAACATATTTTGGTAGTTTGTTGGGTTTGAACTCAGGGCTGTGTATACCAGGGTGTAGCAAAATAACTGTTGGTATTTTTCAAGATAGGTTCTTGATTTGTGTCTGGGCTGGCCTGGGTTCCATTCTGCTACTTATGCTTATCCATGTCTTTGGGATGACAGGCTTCTGCCACTGGACTGGTGATCATGCCCACACCCTCACCCCCAAGCTGGGATAACATGCATGATTGAGAAGGAGTCTTACCAAGTTTTTTTGCCTAGGGTTGGCCTAGACATCCCTTGATCTCTGCATCCCAAGTAGCTAGGAATTAGTCTTGAGTCACTTTTTTCCAGCTGAACTGGAAACATTTTTATTCAGGTGTTAATATGGAGAAAAGCTGCACCTACCTGCCCCTCACTATTCTACAACCCCCTTTCTGAATCAGTTTTAGAAAATCCTAAGAGAAAGTTTTTGAGTTCCTTCTCCGTGTCTTTGGAATGTAAGATATATTATAGTATCCAGCTTTACAGAGAAGTAAGTCTCCAATGTCCAGACTGCCTCCACTTCACATTGAAATGCAAACATCTCATCTATAAAAGATAAATCTCTGGAGTTTTCTCACTAGCAAATTAGTCATAAATTACTTCCTATGATTTTCATTCAGTCCATGTCCCAGGTTTTAGTAAAACTTGTTCTGGGGGCTGGGAGTATGGCCTAGTGGCAAGAGTGCTTGCCTCGTATATATGAAGCCCTGGGTTCAATTCTCCAGCACCACATATATAGAAAATGGCCAGAAGTGGTGCTGTGAATCAAGTGGCAGAGTGCTAGCCTTGAGCAAAGAGAAGCCAGGGACAGTGCTCAGGCCCTGAGTCCAAGGCCCAGGACTGGCAAAAAACAAAAACGTGTTCTGAAGGGCTCATAGTGCAGAACAAGTATTGGTTCCCTTCAGTTGCAGTCTTAATCCACATGGTATCTTCCCACACGTTTAATGTCATTTACAACGTCTTTCCAAAATTTCATCAGGTCTTGTTTGCCTTTCTTTAAATTTACTATTGTTTTATTTTTATTTTTTATATTTTTAAATGTTATGTTTTATTACTGATTTTTCTCTTACACGGTCTAATATCACTAAACTCTTAATAATGGGACATACTTTTGACTTTAGTAAAAAGTTTTTTGCAAATAATAACAGCATAATACCTCCTTTAGAATTTTCATGCTATTTGTCTTCTGTGGTCTTACTCCATTAGTTGGAATCAGTACCATTTTGGATGGAAATGGTAATGGCAGACATCTTTATTAGTTCCTGACCCTATATATTTTATTGTGATAATATTTTCTGTGAAGTTTTTAGTAAATAATTCCTATCAGGTTTAGGGAATGACATTTTCTTCCTATTTTGCTAGTAATTTTTTTTTTTATTACTAAGAATGGGTATTGAACAGACTTAATGTATATTACTACATGCCACTGATGTAACTGTATAACCATTGATGGGGTTCTTCTCCTTTGAGGGATTGGTATAGTGACTTACATTTATAGATTTTTGTGCTTCTGCTCCATTTCTGAGTTAAGCCTAAATTTCTCATGTATTACTTACTAAATAGTGGTATATGTCACATTTATGTTGCAGGTTATTTTAGCACTATTACAAGTGCTTTATAAATATATCTTGATACTGTTTAATTTTTATCACAGACACTCAGGTTATGTGGCATGACTATGTTTCATTCTCATTTTACTAATGGTAAGATTGAGCCCTGAGGAGTTATCTTGTTCAAGTTGAGTTGGGATAGAAAGTGATTGAGCTGGATTTCGACACAAAGAATCTACACCAAAAGTTGACGTATGTCAACTTTGTGCATCACTGGAAAAGATTTGCTCATTTAAAAAGAATCCTGACCTCTGTTTTTCATGAGTGAGATTGGCTTACAATTTTTTCTCTTACCTTCTTGATTTTTTTCATATTCAGAAAATACTAGTGTCAGGATGGCTGGAGGCCGCTTTGCTTCCTTTTTGTGCTCTTGGGCAGTGGATATAGGCGGAGTGCTCCATTGGAGGAGCCACTGGGAGGACCACTGGGGCTCCGTCTCCCACGCAGCTGTGTGGATGGGCAGTTTGGATAGTTATTGATTCAGTTACTTCAATAACTGAAAACAATGTTGATAAATACGTTTTTCTGGGAATTTGTTTATTTTATAATGTAACAAATATATTGTATGGAATTCTTTTATATTTTCCTGATAACTCCTTTGTCCTCTTCTAGATTTGTACTTATGGGCTCCATTTTTCTTTCCTTATTTTATTTTCTATGACTGCATGTTTTCCCTGGATCAACACCTGAAAAATCTACTTTTGGCTTTGTTGATCCTTTTTGTTCTTTCTGTTACATCCATTTCTAGACATTATTATTATTTTTTCATGTTGCAGAAAAATGTTACTTTACTGATCTATTACTAACTTCTTAAGAATCACTGAGTTTTTAAGTATTTTAGTCTATGATTTTTTAATTAACAAATGAATTTCTTTTAAGTATTTTACAATTTTCTATGTCGGATGTATCTTTATTTTTAATTTATTGTTTTAATTGCAATGTTATTAAAGAAATTGACCTATGATATCTATTCTTTGAAACCTATTAGACTTTCATAGTTGAGACTTTAATTTCAGTTTTGAAAAATATTCAATGCATATTCTTGAAAAGTGTGCATTTCAATATAGGACACAAACTTCTATATATATGAGGCTTGTAGAGAACTTTTCACAAAATTCTTCATAGTCACTATCTAATTGCTTGATTTAAATATTAATAATTAAAAATTGAAATTATTAGTCATAGTGATGTATTATCAAATATTTCTGAAATTCTAGTAATTTATTTTTAATATATTTTAAGACTATCTTACAAAATTAACAGAATTCTAGAATTATATTTTTTCAGGCCTGTTGAATTTTGTGATAATTTAGTTATATACTTATCCTGCTGAAGTCTAGATTTTGTTTCTTAATCTCGTATCAGTACATTTAACTGATGGAGTTTAGTCCTTTTACATATCTGCTATGGTTACAACTTATAGCTTATAGGTATGTTTCTACCACTTTTGGCTTTCTGTTTGTCATAACTTTGCTATGCTTCCTTTGTGTTTTCCTTTCTTTAAAAAATGTAATGTGAAATATAAGTCACATAATATTTACCATCTTAACCGTTTTGAAGTATGTAGGTTAGTAGTATTCATGCATACTGTGTACAACCAATCTCAAGAACTTCTTTGTCAAATCCTTTTATATGTCTTTTGGTTCATATTGTATTTTCTATTCTTTTGGAGTTAGATATTTTGCCATGTATATTTACAATGATTAAATAAAATTTAATATCTTATGCTACTCCCCCTAAGCAATATAAGGGCATTTAATTCTGTTACTTCTTCTCAACCTTTGTGCTGCTTTTGACAAATATTTTAGTAGTTATTTCCTTTATGTAAAAACTAGACATTTTAATAATATAATCATACTTATACATTTTTCATGCTTACATTCATAGTTACTAGTTTCTTGGTCCTTCGTTTTTCTTGTATTCTAGTTCTAAAATGTTTTTTTCCTGAAATAGTTAAAATTTTCATAGTGAAGCTCTGATTGTAATAAACTCTTAATTTTGTATATATGAAACTTTATACTTGAAAAGTAATTTTTCTGGTCATACAATACTAGTTTTTTGTCTCTTTGAAAATGCCTTCCTATTTCTGTTGTTGTTGTTGTTGTTACTTCCTATGTCTGTTCTGAATCTAATTATGAGTGGGGAATAAGTGTTTTGTCAAACATACAACATATACATATGCATTTCTTTTAAGTTTATTTCTCTGATATTATCCAGTTTCAATTTTTCTGGGTTTTGTTTCTTTTCCCTTTTGCTTACTTCATCAATATAGAGGTTTCTATATTGATGGATCCATGTCTTTCATTTTAACACATACCGTTTTCATTTCTTGAGGCTTGATAAAGTTCTTTTACAAACCCATGTGGTAATTTTTAATACTCTCTTGTCATCTTGTAATTTTTATCATACTTTATTTCTTCAAATAATGCATACACAACAATCCTATGTTGATATCTGATGATTCTAATACCCAAATACTTTTCTCACTTTATTCTGTTGTTCCTATTGTTTTGTTAAAGAGGTTTGTTCTTTGAGTCTTTGAGTGTCTGCTTTTGTGAGCTCTTATCTGTTAGCTCTTCGTATGTGAAAAGTTGAAATTTCCTTGAAGTTCTTTCATCCAAAGAAGATGCGCATTCCTTTTGTTGTGAGTTAGGGAGTTGCCCTGACTGGCATTACTTTAGCTTCTGAATCAGGGTGTCTCAAGTTTAGGTTGTTTTTTACTTGCTCTTGGTGTAGATCTTAATCTCTTCATGAAGGAAAGGCAAAACCTTTTTTAAAAATTGTAATTATTTAATAATTTTTTTAATTCACCAAGTTTATATGTGGGTATCTGTCACAACCATGTAAATCCTGTTCAGGATGTGTTTGGACTATCACATCAAAATTTATTTTGACTGATATGTCTTCTGTTCCCTTTCTCTCATTTATGGAACCAAGGTTAAGTCATTTTCTTCCTTTTACTTGCCATGTTAGAGAATATAAACAGAGCCCCATGCCTTTCATAACTTTTCACAGGTAGTTCATATCATTTAATGATGTCCTTAGATGAATCATTTTGATTCTTCTTGGCTTAATGATGGCACTTTGATGGCCAGTTTGCAGAATTGGTAACATATATTCTTTTTATAAAACTGTAGGAACTAGTCCAGGCTAGTGAGCGATTAAAAAACCAATCCAAAGAGCTGAAAGACGCACACTGTCAGAGGAAACTGGCCATGCAGGAGTTCATGGAGATCAATGAGCGGCTAACAGAATTACACACCCAGAAACAGAAACTTGCTCGACATGTCCGAGATAAGGAAGAAGAGGTGGACCTAGTGATGCAGAAAGTTGAAAGCTTAAGGCAAGAACTGCGCAGGACAGAAAGAGCCAAAAAAGAGGTTAGTAGTTAGGCAGATTTCATAGTGCCCATGGGCAGTGATGGAAGCTGCCTTCTGAGATCAGTGAAAAACTATGCTTCTCATTCTGTGTTTGGAGAGTCATTTTTATAGTTTAGTGGTATATGTTTATTTGAATTTCAACACATGAGATAAAAACAACAACTGTAATTCTGAAATCTTCATTTAATTTTCAAGCTGGAAGTCCACAGGGAAGCTCTAGTGGCCGAGGCGTCTAAAGACAGGAAGCTGCGTGAGCAAAGCGAGCACTACTCAAAGCAACTGGAAAATGAACTAGAAGGACTGAAGGTATCTTTGGCTTCACATTCTGTATTTTCTTCTCTGTAGGCTTGACAGGAGTGCTAGCTTTTGTACTTTCCTTAGTGTAGAGTAAAAACTTGCTCTCCTTCAAACTTGTCATTCTTAATTCTCACTAAGTTTTTTTTTATCATGCTGAAGAGAAGGAAAGTCTGTGTGTAGTGAGGAGTGTGAGCTTAGTAAAAAGGAGTTAGAGTTAGGGTATTTATGAAGGACTGCCTGCCTACCTGAATAGGTAGTACTTGGTTGTGATAGATATCCAGGGACCCCTGTTTTTTTGTCAATGAGTCAGTGGAGGCTTAAATGTAGCTGTGCCAATACTGTGCTAGTTAGGGTCTTATGATAGTAGAATAGGGTAGCACATTTCAGTTAAAGTTGCTTTGATAGGAAATTCTTGTACCACCTCATGAATCAGAGTACCTGCACCAGTCTCCTCATCCTTTAATTTTCTCATCTGTAAAATCCTATTTTATGCCAGAAGTATGTTTGCACATTTTTAAGTTTATACATCCTAAGAGCTCAGCAAATAGTTGTAAATGGTATTATATACTTCAGAAATATCAGAATCAACTTAATATCATCTCAGGAATTCTAGGTACTTCTCTACTGGCGTAGTATGCTGCTAGTAACTGCAGCACTTATTAACAACTTATTATCAAATCTATCTTCTCATGCATGTAAACTGTAACCTAGTTTATTCAGAATGTAGATAGATAATTTATAAATCTATCTTAAAGACTTTTCTGCTCAGGCTGGCTTTAAACCTCAGTCTTCAGATCTCAGCCTCTTAAGCAGTTGGGATTACATGTATGAGCCACAGGTACCCAGCTGCAGTCTTAACCAGTACTCAATATGCATTATAATTTTGATTAGTTGAATCTTTGATAAGTTTAAATTTTAGGGAAATTTTTCTGGAAAGTTTTCATACATCTTGTTACCATCAGATAGCCAACTACTAAACAGGAGAGCAAAACAGAAATGCTCCTTAGATCACTAGGAAAGTGTGAGTGGTGCGGTCTGCAGGCTGCCGATTGAGGTGTTGGTATTCCTGTGGTGATGAGAAGAGCAAGGAGCTGACTGATCCTGGCTCTTCCCGATTCCAGCTATTTCCATTGCCACACTGCCTCACAAGCCATTGGACAGTCTATATCTGACAGGAGTGAAGAAAAAGTTAAAATCATGTGCCTAACTACCCAGGAGGCTGAGATCTGAGGATCATGTTCAAAGTCAGCCTGGGCAGGAAAGTCAGTGAGAATCTTTTCTCCAATTTAGTACCAAAAAGCTGGAAGTTGAATTGTGGTAAGTGGTAGAATGCTGTTCTTTTTTTTTTTTGGCCAGTCCTGGGCCTTGGACTCAGGGCCTGAGCACTGTCCCTGGCTTCCTTTTGCTCAAGGCTAGCACTCTGCCACTTGAGCCACAGCGCCACTTCTGGCCATTTTCTGTATATGTGGTGCTGGGGAATTGGACCCAGGGCCTCATGTATACGAGGCAAGCTCTCTTGCCACTAGGCCATATCCCCAGCCCCCAGAATGCTGTTCTTAAGCAAAATAGAGCTCAGGAACAGTGCCCAGAACATGAGTTCAAGTCACAGGACTGGCACCAAACAATAAGGGCACAAAAAACCCACATGTGCACCACTGGACATTTTCTCCAGCCTGCATCTATTTCTTTGTTCTTTTTCAATTATATACCTCCCAGTTGAAGAAGGTAGGATATTGTTTTTTGTCTTTTTTTAACCATAAAGCAACTAACTACTATTACCTGCTTTTCTATTCTCAAAAAGGACACAGTGTCCTCCATTTCCTGCTCTCTTATTAATAAACCTGAACATTTATGCTTTTTTAGCTTGAAAAATGTTTATCTGGGTATAGGTGGTTTGCAATTAAAATCCTAGCTCAGGAGGCTTAGATCTGAGGATTGTAGCCTGAGCAGGAAAGTCTGTGAGACTTTCAAATCTAATTAAGCACCAAAAAAGCCAGAGCTGGACCTCAAGTGGCAAAACACTAACCTTGAGCACAAAAGGTCAGGAACAGCCCCAAGGCCCTGAATTCAAGCCACAGGACTGGCACACGTGCACTCTCTCACACACACACATTTTATTACTATTCTCTTTTTGTGTATTCTGGCTTGTCTACCTCTTCCCCCATTTTAATCATTTAAAGACGTGAATGTGCTTAAACTTTTCTGATAGTTCCTTGCCAGATAAGAGATGCAGTGGGAGTTTTCCTTCATGTATCAACAGTAATTCTAAGTAGAAATTCAAGAAATGTGAAACAAGTATGAATAGGAAGTTAATATATATTTATATTTATGTTCATTTGAATGTACATTTATAAGCTTGGCTTTAAGGCTTTTAAAAAATAACCACAAAGGAGCTTGGTACGGTGACTCATGCCTGTAATTCTAGCTACTTGAGGTAGAGATTGGGAGGATTGAAGTTCAAAGCCAGCCTGGTCTAAAAATTCTAAGAGATCTCATTCCAACAAGGATAGGCATAGTGGAACTTATTTGCCATCTAAGCTGTGCAGGAAGCACAATAGGACTGTGGTCTAGCCTCTCCTAGGGAAAATGCCAAAACCTTTTATGAAAAATAGCAAGCAAAAAAGGCTGAAGTGTTAGAGCATTTGTCTAGCAACTGTGAGACTGTGAATTCAACCCCTGGTACCACATACAAAAAAAGAATAAAACAATAACCATGAAAATAAAAACCACAAAGGATTATAAACTGAGGAAAATGTTATCAAAGTATGAAGGTAAATAATAATCTTAAAAACATTTTGTGAGAGCATGTACAAAATGGTATGCAGATATGTGTATACCCATACAGGAAGGAGTAATTATTTGTTATCTTATTATTTTTACAGATGAACTAATCTTTTATTCTTATTTCTATAGCAGAAACAAATTAGTTACTCACCAGGAGTATGCAGTATAGAACACCAGCAAGAGATAACCAAACTGAAAACTGATTTGGAAAAGAAAAGTATTTTTTATGAAGAAGAAATATCTAAAAGAGAAGGAATCCATGCAAATGAGATTAAAAACCTGAAGAAAGAACTACATGATTCAGAAGGCCAGCAACTTGCTCTCAACAAAGAAATTTTGGTTTTAAAAGACAAACTGGAAAAAACAAGGAGGGAAACGTAAGAATCAAGTTGTTTATCCACTAGTACATACTTACTGAGCATCTATTGTGTGTTGGTCAAATGCTCCAGATACATAAGCAATAGACCTACCTCAGTTCTCAAGAAGACCAAAGTCAAGACTAGTAAATAGAAAATTAGAGTACAGCAGGTCAAGAAAGCAAGTGGGATAGATATAGGAGCACACAAGAAGTTCCTTTGGTACAGTTAGGCTTCCTGGACAATACTTCTCAGCTGAGACATAAGAAATAAGAAAAAAGTAGTGGAGAAGCGTGCCAGGGCAGCGAGAGCAGAATGTTATTAGACCTGAAGGCAAAGGGAAGCATAGCACATAGGGAAAATGAAAGCCGCTTAACTGCGGTGTTAGCATAGCAGAAAGGTCATAGAGTGTGAGAAATGAGGCCAGAAAGACAAATGGAGGTAAGGTTATGAAGTTGACTTTATCCTAAGACCATTGAAGGAACATGCCACGATTCTATTTATATTTTGGAAAGACCACGTGCTCTACTGTGTTAGAATGGTATGGAAACAGCAGGAGGAGAATGGCATCCAGCTTTGCCGGACTCAGCTGACGGACTCAGATGATAATGGGGAGCTTGTGGAAGAGTATAATGAGCTCCCAAGGTCTCTGAAGAGGAAAGAACTTGCAGGATGCCATGACTGGCTATGAGAAACGAGAGGCAGGAGTCACTCAGGTGTCTAGGTTTCAGATGACCGAGTTTATGTCATTGTCATTCTCATCTTAAGTTGGAAGCCCAATTTTACTCATTTTGGTGCATTCATTTGAAATTATATTTTAGAAATGCTATGTGCAAAGCACTGTTGTGGGGAGTAAGATGTAGCAGTGATGAGTCAGATAAGAAAAACCGCTGTTCCTATGGGGCTCTCTTTTAGTATAATCAAAAACAGTAAAGGAAAGAAGTAAAATATGGAACAGTTAACAAAATGGTCAATGCAGGGATTCCTTGTACTATTTTTACAGTTTTCCTATATACTTGAGATAATTTAAGAATTAATTTTGAAAAATATCTAAATGTATATATGAATTAGTTTTTAGCTATTTGTAAAAGCATAGATACTATTTTAAATAAGATTAGTAAGGTTATAGAGTTACTGGCCCAATCTTAAGTAAGTACTTCCAACTAAATTTGGTAAAATTATTGTGATACGATATACAAAGAAAAGTACCTAAGTTGGTCTTAGACTAAGTTTATCTTTTAACTTCAATGAATATGAGGCAAATGATAATTTTGATATTCATTTAGAAATGTAGCTTATTTATTAGCCTTAGTGAAATCTTTCCTGATTACACAATCTCAGCCATCTCATCACAGATAAGTGTTTATGGCATTACCTTATTTTCTTTATAGTACTTACTGAAATCACTTCTGAAATGAATTTCTTAAGCTCATTTATTAGCTTTTAGTTGCTCATCTTCCTTGCACTGGAATGTAAGCTCTGTGATAGCAGGACCTATCTGTAAAGTCCAAAACAACTTATTGGCCCTTAGTAGACCCTAAAAGTAAAGCCAAATGGATGAAAACCAGTCAGCATTACAGTATTTTAAATCCATGGAATATATTTTTTTTTGTGAGGCACTACATAGCTATAGTAAAAATAATTTTAGGTTTTTAGTTACCTTTGGTTCAATTGCTTCATTTTCTTTTTATGTTTCGATTATTAGTCAAAGTGAAAGAGAAGAATTTGAAAATGAGTTCAAACAACAGTATGAACGCGAAAAATTATTACTAACTGAAGAAAATAAAAAGTTGACCAGTGAACTTGATAAGGTGAGTGATTCAGTCTCACTTGTATTAATTAAGCATCATGATAGAAACTGTGAGTATGATTATTAGTTGTGGGAGCTCATATGATGCAGAGATTTTTTTTCTGTCCCAACTCTTCGTGACAGTAGTCCTCTCGAGGGAGTTTTTCTCAGTTAATTTTTGGTCTTCTTTATTCCATCTCTTTCTGTTCTCTCTGCTGCTGTTTTCTGGGATGGCTGGTGGGCACATTCAGGCTGAGACTAGCCCTGGTATAAGCAGGAGCAGTTAGGCCTGGAGAATTTATAACAGGTGACTTCATATTTGTAGTGGAAAACCGATAATATCTGGAAATGATACTGGAGTATGTGATAACACAAAAAAACTGACACAGTCTAACCTGTAGCTGGAGTGTAGAAGATTGTGTATAAAGCATAGAAGTGGTTATATGCATGAACAACATTTCAAATACTTAAAAAGAAATTTTTTCCTCAGAGTTCTCAAACTGACCAGTCATTAACAAAACAGTTGTAAAAAATATTAATATTGACCAGGAGTGTCAATAATCTTACTTACATTTAGATGAGAAGAGTTGGTTAATTGCATTTTATAAATGATTTCTGGTGTTTTCCTCCAATAAAAGTATTGTGTTCATTAGTTATTGCAGTAGCATATTGAAAGACCTTGACTAGTTGTAAAATAGAAATTCTCCATTCTTTCTCAATTTTATGTATTTTTTCTTTTTTTGAACTATGCCCCATTTTATACTTTTTGAATATTTTTATTTAAGTAATTGTACAAAGGAGTTGCCATTCATTAAAACAATTTATGAATACAGTGCATTTTGAGCAGTGTCACCCTTTTCAACATTCTCATCTACCCCTCGTAGCCCTCCCCTTCCCTTCCTTAGTTTTAGGTTACGTACTGAATTTTTTGGCCATTTAATAAAGCAGTTTATGTGTACACTGCATCTTGATATGTGTTGCCACTTCAACATCTTCACCTCCCTTCTGCTCACGCCTTCCCTTATATTTCTCGATTCTGTGGTATATACAATGAATTCTTGTCTGTATCCCCACCCTCTCCTTTTGGCCCCACCCTCCCCTCTTGGAGGTACCCATTTCCTGGTACTTATTTACTTGTAGATTTATAGGCACATTGTAGCTACCACAAATGAGGGGAACCATGAAACCTATGCTCCTCCTAGTCTGGCTTTGCTTAATAAATTTTCCCGAGTCTTTCCATTTCCTTACAGATAGTAAAATACCATTATTTCTGATGGATGAGTTGAATTCCATTGTGTATATATACCACATTTTCTTGAGCTACTCATCTGTTGAAGGGCATCTGGGCTGATTCCATATTTTGGCTATGGTGAATAATACTGCAGTGAATATGGTTGTGCTGGTAGCTTAGTGTGGCCTTGTTGGTGCTCTATTGGATAAATGCCGATTAGGGGAATTGCTGGGTCATAGGGTAGTTCTATGTTTAGTTTTTTGAGGAACTTCCATACTGCTTTCCAGAGTGGTAAGTAAGGGTACATTCCCACCAACAGTGTAATAGAGTTCCCTGGCCACATCCACACCAATATTTGTTAGTGTTCTTGATATTGATCATTCTAACTGGAGTAAGGTAAAATCTCAGTGTTGTTTTGATTTGCATTTCCTTTACAGCCAGAGATGTTGAACACTTCTTCCTGTCTATTGGTAATTTTTACTTTTTCTGAGAAGTTTCTAAGTCATTAGCCCATTTATTAATTTGGTTGCTATTTCTTTAAGAGTTTATTTTGGGGGGATTTCACTTTTTGAGCTCTAAATATATTTTAGATATTAGACCCTTGTCTGATATATAGCTGGAGAAAATCTCCCATTCTGTGGGCTTTCTATTTAGCTTGTTGGCTATGTCCTTTGTAATGCAGAAACGTTGAAGTTTGATGCAATTGCATTTTTCCAGTCTTTCTTTGATTTGTTGTGATTCTGGATCTTTACTTAGAAAGTTTTGACCTGTGCTTAGGAGCCCTAATGTTCCCCCTACTCCTCCCTGTAGTATTTTTATGGTGTCAGACCTTACATAGAGGTCTTTGATCTGTTTTTAATTGATTCTGGTACGAAGTGATATATAAGGATCTAGTTTCAGTTTTTTGCATGTGGATGGCCAATTTTGCCAGCACCATCTTTTGAAGAGGCTGTCTTTCTTTCCAGCCTATGTTTCTGGCTCCCTTATCAAATATTAGATGGTTATAGTTCTGTGGGTTCATTTCTGGGTATTGTGTTCCATTTGTCCTCAGGTCTATTCTTGTGCCACTTCCAAGCTGTTCTTATTATTATGGCTTTGTAATAGAGTTTGAAGTTTGCTATTGATATTCCTCCAGCCCTGTTCTTTTTGCTAAGTAAGGATTGCTTTTGCTATTCTGGGTCCTTTGTTATGTCATGTGATTTTTTTGAATTGCTTTCTCCACTTCATTGAAAAATGTTCTTGGGATTTTGATGGGCATTGCATTGAATTTGTAAGTTGCTCTGGGCAATATTGCTGTTTTCAAAATGCTGATTCTTTTTTTTTTTTCTTCCAAATTTTTATTATCAAACTGATGTACAGAAAAGTTACAGTTTCATACATTAGGCACTGGATACATTTCTTGTACAGTTTGTTACCTTGTCCCTCATACCTCCCTCCCTCCTCCCCCTTTCCCTTCCCCCCCCCCCCCCACGGAGGTGTTCAGTTCACTTACACCAAACAGTTTTGCAAGTACTGCTTTTGTAGTTGTTTGTCTTTTTTTACCCTGTGTCTCTCAAATTTGGTATTCCCTTTCAATTTCCTACTTCGAATACCAGTATATACGGTTTCCAATAAAAATGCTGATTCTTCCAATCTAGGAACATGGAAGGTCTTTCCATTTAGTCCTTCAATGTCCTTTTTATCAAAGTTTTGAAATTTTTTCACAATAATGATCCTTCACATCTTTAGTTAATTCCTAGGGTCGTTTGGGGTTTTTTTTTTTTTTTTTTTTTTGAGGCTACTGCAAATGGGATTGCTTTCCTGATTTCAGTCTCAATCTTCCCACTGTTGGCATACAGAAAAATGACTGATTTTTGTGGGTTGATTGTATAACCTGTTTAAGATCAGCTCTTGTAGCTTGGGGGAGGAGACTATAGATCTTTTAAATAGAACATCATGTCATCTTCAAAAAGAAATAGTTTTGCTTCTTTCCCTATTTGGATCCCCTTTATGTTTTTCTCTTGCCTTATTGCTCTTGCTAGAAATTCCAGTACTATACTGAAGAGGAGTGGAGAGAGTGGATATCCTTGTTTCATTTCTGATTTTAGAGGAAATGTTTTTGGATTTTCATTATTATATACTTAATACTGGCTGTAGGTTTGTCATATACAGCCTTTATTAAATGGAGGAAAGTTCCATATATCCCTAGCTTCTCCTGAGCTTTTGTCATAAAAGGGTGTTAGATTTTTGTCAGAAGCTTTTTCTGCATCTATTGAGATGATCATGTAGTTCTTGTCCTTGCTTCTGTTGATGTATTGTTTTGCATTATTGGTTTACATATACTGAGTCAACTTTGCATTCCTAGGGTGAATCTCATTTGATCATATTGCATATGTATATTTTTTTGGTTGTTGAATCCAATTGGCAAGAATTTTGTTTTCATATAGTTTTCTTCCACTATTTGTCATTAGATTATTTAGCATTTTAAAGTATACCCACACATTTAAAGTGTTTTACAAATAGTTTGCTAATTGCTTGAGAAAGAATGCTGTTCATTTTGTGAAGTCTTAGAAAGCTATTGTGTAAAATATCTAGAACATGGCTGAGTAATAAGTAGCATGATTGGTTGTTAATGGTTTATGAGCCGGGCTCCAGGGCCTCACGCCTGTAATCCCAGCTACTCACGTGGCTGAGATCTGAGGATCGCAGTTTGACACTAGCCTGGGCAGGACAGTTCATGAGACTCTTTATCTCCAATAAAATACTCAGAAAAAGCTGGAAGTGGCACTGTGGCTCAACTGGTAGAGTACTAGCCTTGAGTACAGAGAGTCTCAGGGACAGAGCCCAGGCCCCGAGTTTAAGCCCCAGGACCAGGAAGAACAAAGAAAAAGATAAAAAAGAACTTTAGTGTGTAACTCTTAGTTATTTCCATTATAGTAAAACTAACAATGCTCAAACTTTTTCCAAGTGGGTTGTTATTTCATTTATTTAAATAATATGACTATAAAAATTTAAATATAGACTATTATAGGAAAATTGTGGAATTTAATCATGTTAATAATAAGCAAATGCAGTATAATGATTTGATAAGCCTTTTCAGTCTGTTTTGTCTGTTTCTCTACAGTGCTTAAAATGCTAAGTGGGTAGTTACTTTATTTCAGCATTTAGAAGATGTCATTCCTTTTTCTTCTGAATTTCTCCTACCTACCTCTCCCTTTCTTTTCCTCTACCTTTTTTCCCTTTCTCTTCCTTGTCCTTTTCCTCCTCCTCCATCTCATCTTCCTCCTCCTCATTCTTCCCCTTCCTCTTCTTTTTTTTAAAATCAATACTCAAGGTTCTGTGCTTGCTAGGCATACACTCCATACTTGAGCCATGCCTCTGTCTCGTTTTATTCTGGTTATTATTTATTTTGCCAGTCCCGGGGCTTGAACTCAGGGCCTGAGCACTGTCCCTGGCTTCTTTTTTCTCAAGGCTAGCATTCTACCACTTGAGCCACAGCGCCACTACCGGCTTTTTCTATAACCGCTGAAAATTCAGCTTTAGTCTGACTTTTCATTATGTGTCTTCTCTGGCTGCTTTTAGGATTTTATTTTGTTTTCTGTAGAATTGGGTTGATTCTTCAGGTAAATGAAGAATACTCCCAAAGAGAACTGATTCATCATAGGGCTCAAAGAGAAACAATGAAACAGAAGACTTTAGAGTAGACTTTATTACCAAATTTGCTACCCAGGTGGGTATGCAATAATTATCAAGACAAGTACTGAAGAAATACTGGTCTTAAAAGTCATACATCTTATACCTGCCTTTCAGCTTACCACTCTGTATGAGAACTTAAGTGTGCGCAACCAGCAGTTAGAAGAAGAGGTCAGAGACCTAGCAGACAAGAAGGAATCAGTTGCACATTGGGAAGCCCAGATCACAGAAATAATTCAGTGGTAAGTGCTCTTCAAAATACATTGGGTGAATATGAACATGTGGATACGTTGGTATAAATTCTAAGAAGCTGTTAGCATTTCTATCTTATTTTTTTTTTTGCTATGAAGAATAATTTACTTTTAAAAGCATAGTTTTATTGCTGATCTATCAATATTGTGTTGTGGTTTTCCAATTTAATGAGTGGCCTAGGAAGTGGCGCTGTGGCTCAAGTGGTAGAGCACTAGCCTTGAGCTGAAGAGCTCAGGCCTAGAGTTCATGCCCCATGACCGCCCCCCACCCCACCAAAAAAAAAAAAAGTGTTCTGTACCACTTTTGTACAGCTCCATTGGAACCTGGTATTTCATGGCTCAGGTAGTAGAGCCACAGCCAGTGAATGAAAGCAGCAGCTACTGACTTCAAGTCTCGTCTCAGAAGAATAAACAAAAATAGAAATTGTTATCCTAGGTCAGTTAATCCTTAAAAAGCTGAAGAAACTCCTCTAAATGATTACAATTTAGTGTTATCAACTATTCTGTAATCTCTGGAACTTAATTTTAATTATCTAGCCTAGTAACTGCCATAATATATTAACCACAGCATTATTATGATACTTTTAAAATTTTGTATATTTTATGCCATATAGAGAAAGTAGACTTTAGTGAGGACTTTTTTTTTTTTTGGCCAGTCCTGGGCCTTGCACTCAGGGACTGAGCACTGTCCCTGGCTTCTTCCTGCTCAAGGCTTAGCACTCTGCCACCTGAGCCACAGCGCCCCTTCTGGCCGTTTTCTGTATACGTGGTGCTGGGGAATAGAACCTAGGGCTTCATGTATGGGAGGCAAGCTCTCTTGCCACTAGGCCATATCCCCAGCCCCGACTTTTTATTTCTTAATAAAAACAAGTAGCTTAACTTTTACATTTAACTTTTTTAGTTTTTATCTCAAAACAACTGATTTCTTTATGTGGTCTCTTTAGACCAATTAATTTGTTGATGTCTGTGCTCATATTTTGGTTCAAGTATTTTTCCATTTTTTTAATTAGCTTATTTGAGAAATATTTTATTAGCTTTGTACAACAGTAAGAAATTAACAAATTATAGAACACCATTATATAATGTCATTTTCTCTACTCTATAATTAATACTTACTAATTAATAGGCCCTTAAATAAAACCAAAAGTGAATAAATACTGCATTTTAAGTAACTACTCATATAACTTAAGAATTTTGATATTGGCTTAACTATAGACCCTCTGTGTTAACTAACCTTTGGCTTATGAATGTCCCTGTTCAATGCACATAAATAAATAAGCCCAGATTGTAGAGACTCAGTTGTATCCCAGAAAGTACAGTTATTGGTTCATTTATGTTTTAATTTATATTCCTGTCATCCAGTCTACATTTCTAAAATGAATGATTTTGAACTTTAACCAGTTTATAATATCAAAAAATGCAGTAGAATAGCAAAAGGTGGAGCTGAAAATGTCTTTCTAACCTGACATGCCAAAACCTGTGTGTGGCCTGTCACCCTAGACCACTGCTGCATTCCATAACTGGACTAGAGTTCACTTGGATGGGATGTGGTCCTGGTTAAAGGAGGAAAGGCTTGCTTATTTGTATTTCTTGAGGTAGGGAGCCTCAGTAGGTGACCTAGGCTGGCCTCCAATTCCTGTGTTTCAGCCTCCTGAGTTCTGGGATTGTAGGTGTGTGCCCTTGTGCCTGGCCAGGAAGGAAGCTTTAAACATGGGAAGGATGCAGTTGAAAGTTTCCATATGATGCTCCAAAACACTGACTTTTACACTTAGCACATTGAAGTAAAATTTGCGGAAAACTCAGATAACAATTTTTATTTAAAATGGACTGATAGTTTGATAACAGATGAGTACAGTTACCCCTGAGACCAAGGAATTAGTTCTAGGATCCTGCTATGCAACCTAGAGTCCACAGATGCCCAAGTTCTGAATGTACATGGGCATAATAACCACATACAGTTCAATATATCCTTCCATATAGTTGCTTACACTAACATAATGTCAGATATGTAAAAGGTCACACGGTATTGCTTAGGGAATACTGGTGAGAAAGATGTACATGTTCAATTCCAAATATATTTGATTTGTGGTTGACTGAGTCTAGATGAGGGACTCATGGATTCAGAGGGCTGACTGTTCATATCTGATAGTATACAGTCCTTGGTCTCAAGAGCTATCACCTACTTTGAAAGCTAACTCTGAGGTAAAATAAAGGAAAGAAAACCCAGGAAATTTCCTTTTATCTTTTTCTTTAATTTTTTTAATTGTTTGAAGGGTTTTGGAGGTTAGGATTCTAGCCTAGAAATGTTTAACCTATTATATCTATGCAAATGCCCAAAACACTTCTTTCAGAATATCTAACAACACTGAGATGAATGAAGTATACTACGCCTAGGCTAATTGATTTTGGAGAATTTGTTTAAAATAATAGGAAATGAGACTAATAAGGTTAATGAAATCATACTGTAATGAATACTGGGTAAGAATGTAAGCTTTATTTGTCAGAACAAGAAGATTTCCTCAAACGATAATAGCATTGATTAAAATGGTGTAGTAGGAAGATAACTCTTAGTATGTTCAAGATGAAATGGAAGTTTAGGGGAAAGTAAACAAATGTGGGAGATATTATAAAAGAAAAAAAACTACAGAACCTAATTGTCAACTAATAAAGGGCATTGCATAAGGAAGAATTAATATTTCTGAAATTCTGAGTTCGAGAGATTAAGAAAACAATGAAGCAGACAATGGTAGCTTGGGTCTGTAGTCCTACCCAAGAGATTATAAGCAAGACCACACAAAGCCACCAGCACAACTATGTTCATTGCAGCACAATTTGTCATTGTTAAAATATGGAACCAACCCAGATACCCCTCAGTAGATGAGTGGATCAGGAAAATGTGGTACATGTACACAATGTAATTCTATGCCTCTTACCAGAAAGAATGACACTGCCCCATTCATAAGGAAATGGAAGGACTTGGAAAAAATCATACTTAGTGAAGAGACCTAGACCCAAAGAAACATAAACCCTATGGTTTCCCTCATAGGGAATAATTAGTATATATCTAGGATAGACATAGCAGAAGAGCACAACAGCTCAGTAGCTACTAAGTGAAATGAACTCCATGATATGGAAATAAGTGGTATATCATTGCTGTAGTTAATTTCATCATACCATGTGAAACTGTACCTTTTGTTCTCTCCTATTCCCTTCCTGTGGTTTTACTCCTGCTGTTACTGTAACTGGTCTTAGTACTCCGGATAATGTATAGATGTGTATTGGAACTAGGGAAGGGAAAGGGAATACCAAAAATGAGAGACAGGATAAAAAGACAAACCATTGCAAAAGCGATACTTACAAAACCAATTTGTGTAAACCAACTGTACAACTCATGGGGGGGAGAAGACTGGGGGAGGGGGAAGATGGAGGAAAAATGAGGAAGGAGGTAACAAGTTGGATAAGTAATGTACTCGCCTTACATATGAAACTGTAACCCCTCTGTACTTCACTTTGACAATAAAGAAGAAAAAAGTAAACAGAAAGTTAAAAGAGAAAAAAGAGAGGCTGAGATCTGAGGATAGGGGTTCAGAGCCAGCTGGAGAAGATAAATCCATAAGACTCATATCTCCAGTTAGTTACCAACAAACCAGAAGTGGAGGTGTGGCTGAAGTGGTTGAGATCTGGAAAAAGACAAATGAGAGCTAGAAGCCCTAAGTTCAAGCTCAAGTGTACACACACACACACACACACACACACACACACACACACACACACACACAGAGAAGAAAGCATGGAAGGCTGGGAATATGGCCTAGTGGTAGAGTGCTTGCCTCGTATACATGAAGCCCTGGGTTCCATTCCTCAGCACCACATATATAGAAAACAGCCAGAAGTGGCACTGTGGCTCAAGTGGTAGAGTGCTAGCCTTGAGCAAAAAGAAGCCAGGGACAGTGCTCAGGCCCTGAGTTCAAGCCCCAGGACTGGCAAAAACAAACAAACAAAAAAGCATGGTTTCTGTTTGGGGAAGATAACAAGCAGTTGTAGCTAGTTCTGTTTGTGTGAGACTGAGGCAATCCTGAGATTTTTGATACACTCCTAAAACGAATAAGGTTAGGTTAAGAAATAGAAATTTTGGAAATTTCTGGTGAATAAGGTCATTACAGCTGTTTGGATTTTTTTTATGAGAAATGAAGGAAGGTCATGGTTATAACTACAGAAGAAAACATGGAGTGAGGATGGCACAGTAGAACGGAGCCGGAGGATGTTTTATAACCAGAACTAAGTTTCAGTTATGAAGTATTTATTTCACCTTATTTAAATCTGTTCACCTGTTTCTTGTTCAATAGCCTTCATTTTGTATATAGCAACAGCTTGTTTTGATCAAAACATTAAAGACTATTAGAGCATTGAGCTATAAATTGATATGTATTCTCATTTAGCTAGCATAACAGATCTATGAGATCTGTGTGTGTGTTGGTTCTGAGGCTTGAATTCAGGGCTTTGAGCTGGTTTTTGTTGTTGTTTGTTTCTTTGGGGGAGTTTTGTGGGTTTTTGTTGTTTTTTTTTGGCCAGTCCTGGGGCTTGGACTCAGGGCCTGAGCACTGTCCCTGGCTTCCTTTTGCTCAAGGCTAGCACTCTGCCACTTGAGCCACAGTGCCACTTCTAGCTTTTTCTATATATGTGGTGCTGGGAATCGAACCCAGGGCTTCATGTATACGAGGCAAGCACTCTACCAGTAAGCTACCTTCACAGCCCGCTTTGAGCTGTTTTGCTGAAGGTTACTGCTTCCACTGTATCTTAAATGACCACGTGCTTAACTCTTTTACTCCCCTATTATATTCCCTAAAGTCGAATCTCTGCCTCAGCTATGAAGATCACTGCTCAACTTTAAAAGCCTAACTCTCTTGGCTTACCAAATTCTTTTCTCTCAAAGACTTAATTAACTAATATTTACTTAATACTCTGACGGGGCATTTTAGGAAGAGAAAAGATGATATGTACAATACAGTTCTTCAAAGCTGGGGAGATAAGGCTAGAAAAACATATAAAAGTATTTCTTATAGGGAAAGAAGAAGTCAAACTATCCCTATTTGTAGATGACGTGATCTTACATCTAAAGGACCCAAAATTTCCATCTCCAAACTCCTAAAGCATGTGTATAACTTCAGCAATATAGCAGGCTACAAAATTAGCTCACAAAAATCAGTAGCCTTTCTGTATACCAACAATGCATAAGTGGAGAGAAAAATCAGAAAAGCAACTTCATTTTCAACAATGCACACACCCCCCCCAAAAAAAAACTAGGAATAAAACTAACCAAAAAAGCAAAAGACCTTTATAGTGAAAACTATAAAAATTTGAAGAAAGAAATCAAAGATGACACCAGGAAAGACCTTCCGTGTTCATGGATAGGTAGGATTATTATAAAAATGCCCATACTGTCAAAAATGGTCAACACATTTAATGCATTTTCCATCAAAATCTTTACCAAGATAGAGAAAACATTCCAAAAATTCATATGGGGCAACAAAATACCTCAAATAGCCAAAGAAGTTCAAGGCAATAATAATAATAATAACAATAATAATAATAATGCTGGTAGTATCACAATCCCAGACCTCAAGCTCTACTTAGCAGAGCTATAACAAAAACATCTTGGCATTGGTGCAAAAATAAACCCAAAGGTCAATGGAACAGACTAGATGACCCCAAAATACAACCCATATACTTGCAATTATCTGATTTTGATAAGAGAGCCGGGGATATACAGTAGAAAAAAGAAAGTCTTCATTAATTAGTGTTGGGAAAATGTGACATCCATATACAGAAAGCTAAGAATAGATCCCTGTTTGTCACCATGCACAACTATCAAGTCAGAGTGGATCACTGACCTCAGCATTAGACCTGAAACTTTATTTGTATTGTTTTTGTTGCAGTCCTGGGTCTTGGACTCAGGGCCTGAACACTGTCCCTGGCTTCTTTTTGCTCAAGGCTGGCACTCTACCTCTTGAGCCACAGTTCCATTCCGGCTTTTTTCTATATATGTGGTGCCGAGGAATTGAACCCAAGGCTTGATGTATATGAGGCAAGCACTTTACCACTAGGCCGTATTCCCAGCCCGACCTGAAACTTTGAAATTACTGCAAGAGGAAGTAGGAGAAACACTAGAACTCACAGGCACAGGGAGAAACTTTCTGAAACAGAGTCCCAGACGCCCAGCAGATAGGAGAGAGATTTGACAATTGGGATTCATCAAACTGAAAAATTTGTGCACAGCAAAGGACATAGTTTTCCATCTTTTGGTGTGTAATGTGGTTTTTGGTATGTTAGTGGCTTTTGTGTTTCCCTCCTCTTCTTCTTGTTTTGGTATAAGTTTATTAAAACTTATGCTTGAGAAATTATAAAATGGGAATTTGTCTTATCAAATTTGATAGCTTTTCCATTGAAAATCCTATGGTTTTGTATATATTCTTAAAATAATAAGTAGAAACTCAATTAATCAGACTTTAATCCCTTTTCTTTTATTTCATTAATCATAATCATTTTAGAAAACAATTGCTTTGTTATAATGCAACCCTGATTTTGCAGAATAAATTTATTATGCTTCTTTTTTTTTCCTTTTTTTGTTATGAAAAAGTCCTGGGGCTTCTTGCACTCTTGTCCCTGGCGCTGTCCCTGAACTTTTGTGCTCAAGGCTAGGGTCCTGTCACTTTAGCCATCCCTCCACTGCCAGTTTTTTTGGTAGTTACTTGGAGAGTCTCACAGGCTTTCCTGTGCCCGCTGGCTTTGAATCCTGATCCTCACATCTCAGCCTTCCGAGTCGGTGGGACTGCAGGCGTGAGCCACCCACATCCAGCTGAGACTTCATTTTTAAGAATAGGTGGTGTCTTTATAATTTAAAATATCTGAGTCCATTTAATGAGAAATCCTAAGTATTCTTCAGAAAGACTCAACACTCACGTGTTAAATTTAAAGAGTTTTAATTTTGTGACTCAAAGGTAAAAGATTTATTAATTTGTCAGATAGAAGCAACCAGGTTTTTTTAAAAATCGCTGTAACATGAGTGCAACTAAGAATTGAGTAAACCTCGTCCCAAGTGTTGACAGGTGATAGGTCTTTTGAAAGTTTTACTGATAAATGTCTTTAAGTTTCTGTCACTGCTCTGTGAAGCTTTAAAGTCACACTTACATTATTGAAGTTTTTCTGCTTCTTTTTCTTCGGTGTTTTACCTTTGTCTTTAATGTATGTTTGGGTTTTTTTAAGGGTCAGTGATGAGAAGGATGCACGAGGGTATCTTCAGGCCTTAGCTTCTAAAATGACTGAAGAATTGGAAGCACTAAGAAATTCCAGCCTGGGTACCCGAGCAACAGTAAGCGCTGACATTTTGCATGGAAATTTACCATTTTAGAGAAAAGAAGAAGGCTCAAAACACACTAATAAATCTGATTATTTGTATCTACTTGTTAAGACTTTTTCCTACTGTAAAACTTTTCATGAAAGTCAATTCATTTAGGTCTTTTTTTTTGTTGTTTAGAAAAATGAAACACATCTTTGTTAGCTGTAATACATATATGTGTAGATAAGCTATTATTGCAAATAAGTATAGGAAGCACTTGTTTATGTGTGTTTATTTCTGCATTTAATGAAATATTTTTCAAATGTAAAATTTCCCTTCTATTCTGTTGTTAGAGAATAGTGCTAATAAACAGCTTGTGAAATCATTTGAACAACATTTTAAAGTTTAAAATAAACACACTCATTCTTCCATAGGACATGCCCTGGAAAATGCGTCGTTTCGCAAAACTGGACATGTCAGCTAGACTGGAGCTGCAGTCAGCCCTTGATGCAGAAATAAGAGCCAAACAGGCCATTCAAGAAGAGCTGAACAAGGTTAAGGCAACTCACATCATAACAGAATGGTAAGATCGAACAGTGTAGCCCTGTTCAAATAATTTCTAATGTTTCTTAAAAATTATTTGGAGAGGGCTGGGGATATAGCCTAGTGGCAAGAGTGCCTGCCTCGGATACACGAGGCCCTAGGTTCAATTCCCCAGCACCACATATACAGAAAACGGCCAGAAGCGGCGCTGTGGCTCAAGTGGCAGAGTGCTAGCCTTGAGCGGGAAGAAGCCAGGGACAGTGCTCAGGCCCGGAGTCCAAGGCCCAGGACTGGCCAAAAAAAAAAAAAAAAACCCAACAAAAAAAAATTATTTGGAGAGGGCTGGGGATATGGCCTAGTGGCAAGAGTGCCTGCCTCATATACATGAGGCCCTGGGTTCGATTCCCCAGCACTACATATACAGAAAATGGCCAGAAGTGGCACTGTGGCTCAAGTGGCAGAGTGCTAGCCTTGAGCAAAAAAGAAGCCAGGGACAGTGCTCAGGCCCTGAGTCCAAGCCCCAGGACTGGCCAAAAAAAAAAAAAAAATTATTTGGAGAATGACTGGGAATGTAGCTTAGTGGTAGAGTGCTTGCCTCGTATACATTAAGCCCTGGGTTTGATTCTTCAGTACCACATATACAGAAAAAGCCAGAAGGGGTGCTGTGACTCAAGTGGCGGAGTGCTAGCCTTGAGCAAAAAGAAACCAAGGACAGTGCTCAGGCCCTGAGTCCAAGGCCCAGGACTGGAAAAAAAAAATTATTTGGAGAGAAATTTTGTTTATCTACTTATAGCTTTCTAAAAAACTGTTTGGACCAAAAAAGTTATAAAGATTTGAATGGAAATAAATGCTTCCAGGTCTTTTTAAACATGTTTGCTTTACTTGGGCTTACTCATAAAGGGGAATTATTAGGTAATATTCCATTGTTTTTCTTTATAAACTTTAATTGATACTTAAATTTTATCCTATTAAATCCTATGTTTTTTCACATTCAAGAATTGTCATATTTGTATAAAAATGCAACATATAGTCAGAGAAAATAATTGGGAAATTGTGGATCTGCCACAGGTGTTTTACAAATGGTAGCTCTAGTGAAAATAAATTTTATAATGGCAAATTATCATTCTGTTATCATTATTTTTGTATTTTTTAAAAAGCAAACTGTCGGGGCTGGGGATATAGCCTAGTGGCAAGAGTGCCTGCCTCGGATACACGAGGCCCTAGGTTCGATTCCCCAGCACCACATATACAGAAAACGGCCAGAAGCGGCGCTGTGGCTCAAGTGGCAGAGTGCTAGCCTTGAGCGGGAAGAAGCCAGGGACAGTGCTCAGGCCCTGAGTCCAAGCCCCAGGACTGGCCAAAAAAAAAAAAGCAAACTGTCTCAGACAGATAATAAATATATCTCCTCTACCCTTTCACAACAGTAGAGAAAATCATTGTTCAGATACATAAATGATAAAATAAAAATAATTAGATTAGTTCTAAAATAAGTCTATGGGTGATAGAGAAATGAAACTACAAATATAAAAGCCCATGGGTGCTCGGAATATATAAAGTTCTGAAAGCATGAGAAGTAACTCAGCTCTTGGTGATGTAGCAGCAGAGGCCCTCAACTGCAGTCGTTAAAGTCTCATCAGATCACAGCCAGAGAGGCCAGCACCCTGCTGAATTATACATTTTTTTGTTAAAAATGACATAGTTTAAGAATTACTTATTCTTTGCATGCTGTGATTGTATGGCTTTGAAAGAAGAAATTTTTCTGGAGGATATGAATTAAACCCAGTATAAAGAGCTATTTAATATCAGTGTTATAGTTTAGATTGAGTATAATCTTTTTCTTCCTGTATTCAGGACATTGGGATATGCATATTGCCTCATAAAGCAGAGGTACAAGTCAAATTGGAAATTATAATCATATATGCTCTGAAAACAGATTGTGTCCATATATAAGAAAGAGCATGCTCTTTACTCATGTTTATGAAAAAGTTGAACACATTTTAGAAAAATAATCTTTGATTTTATGACATATTTTAGTAATTTAATTTAGGTTCAGCAAACTTTTGCTATGAAGAGACAGAAAGTAAATACTTTACACTTTGAGGTCCAGACATTGTCCCTTATAACCTACTAGCTTCTGCCACCAGGAACCACATGGCCTTCTCTAGTGGGTTACAAAGTGCACCGCTTGTTGTCTACACCCAAAGGGTTGAGCTGTGCTCTATAAAACTTAATTTGCAGCTGGGTGCTGGTGCCTCACACCTGTAATTCTAACCACTCTGGAGGCTGAGCTCTGAGGTTCACAGATCAAAGCCAGCCCAGGAAAGAGTCCATTAGTTGCTTATCTCCATTAACCACCAGAAAACTGGAAGTGGAGTTGTGGCTCAAATTTGTAGAGCATTAGTCTTGAGCAAAAGAGTTCAGGGTCAGTGCTCAGGCTCCGAGTTCAAGCTCCATGACTGACCCCCTTAATTTGCATAATGGCATTTGGCAGGCCGAATTTGTCATGCCTATGGTAGTAGCTTGTCCCATAATTTAACATGACTGACATTTAAACCAAGTAAGCCCAGCTCCTTGAAAGTTGTCTTACAGCAATCAAAATTAATAACTTTTTTTCCCTCTCTTTATTTAAGTAAACTAAAAGATTCAGAGAAGAAGAACTTGGAACTGCTTTCAGAAATTGAACAACTGCTAAAGGACACTGAAGAGCTTAGATCTGAAAAGGGTATGGGCATATGTGTTTGCATTGATCAGGACTTACTATATAGCTGTAAATGTTTTATTGTGTAAGAGTTCATTTACAGGTTGGAGAATTGTTCCCATCAGCAATCTGTAACTTACTTGGAACTGTATGTGTATATGGTGTGTTCACACCCGTGCTTGGTAGATGGAGCTCTGAGTCACTATATTTCACTTATTATACATCAAGCGTTTATAATAACAGCTGGATGTGGTGGTGTGCACCTATAATCCCAGTAACCAGGAGGCTGAGGCACTAGACTTCAGGATCAGCCTTGTCTGAATAGCAAGGCCCTGTCTTTAGGTCCTCAATTTGACTGGTTTTTTCAGTGTCATGAACTATTTAATGAATAATACTTTTGTGATTTGGAAAACTTTATAATGTTTTCAACTGACATAATATGAGGTAATTACTCTGACTGTGGCAGTGGGTGTTAACATCCAGGCCTTAGTGAGGGTTCTTTTATAAGAGGACTTTTTGTGTATTTGTTTTCTGAGACAGGGAGTACTGGGGTCATATTAGTCCTTTTTGTGTTTCTAAAATGTAGTCTTTGGTGAAATCACTCCAAGAGTAGCTGAGAAACAACTAAAGATGTATCAAATTCAGTATCAATAGGGAAACTCAGTAATTAAGAATTACTTTCACATTTCAATATCTTCTAATGCTACCATTGTTTGTCCTGTATAAGCTTCTAGAATGTATTACAATTTTCTTGTAAATTTTATTTTTACATCTTCCCATTAATGTGGAACTAACTTCAAGTGCTTAATAACTCTATAAACTGAACTTCCTCAAACTTGCTTTCCATAATGTAGGTATTAAGAAGGTAGAGATTTAATTTTATAAAATACAGAATGTTCTTTTTTAATAAAGTGATAGGAGTTATCTAAAATTTGTTTTCCTGGCAAAGGTTATCATCAAGTACTGCAATAACTAATGGGCTGTTTATTTGGCTTACGGGCTCCTCTGCCTTTTTAAAATTCACACGCAGTGAGATAAAGCTAGTTGGGTCTTTGAATCTGCTTGTAAAATTGTTAGAGTAGTTATATTGGAAGTGTGGCTTAAGAGGTAGAATACCAACCGTAAGCATGCAAGCTGAGCAAGCATGAGGCCCCTTAGTTTATGCCCTGTTATGGCCAAAAAATAAATAAAATTGTAAAGGTCAGAGGATAATTACATCAAGTCACTAACATGAAAAAGCTATTTAAAAATAGTTGATATTTGTAGGTTTTTTTCTGATTGAATTTCTTACTAAAGAAGGAAAGGAAGGAGCCCAAAAAGTGAATACGAAATTAGATTAGGAACATAAGCCATCACATATTAATGCTGACCATGGTTAGTCTTAGTTTATTCAGTGCATAAACCATCTGGAAGCTAAATTGTTTAGTGAGATGATGAAAAGAATGCACAGATATGGGTAACTTGTAGCCTAGGCAGTTCAGAAGCAAAGAGACTAAAAGCAGAATACAAGTAACTTATCCTTCAGATAATGCTGACCACACCATTGTTAGACTAGATTGAATTAGATCTAGACTTAAAAATAATAGCTTTTCACATTGCTTAATGAAGGCATATTTAAGAAAGATTTTTTTGTTTAGATTTCAAATATTCCAAAATAAAATTTCATTTGATGCTATAAGATAATGCACTATGCTACTTAAATAAAAGGGTTGGTATCTACAAAATGAGGTCAAGGACCTTTTCTTATGTTGCTCACTATGGGACCCTGGTTTGTTATGAGTCTTTGTTGGCTGGATGCATTTCTGAACATGTTACTTATCTGGCAGCTGTGCTGTTCCCTTGGAAAGTAAGTCAGAAAGCCCACAAATCAGTTGCTAGTAGTTGCTATGGATTGCAAGTCGAAACTAGGTGGGCCTGTTTTCTGTTTTATTATTCCTAGTTACCATTTGTATTTATTACCATAGCCAATAAATATGTATGTATTTTTAAAAGTTCATTTGAGATAAACTGGGATTTGAATGGATTCTTCATTAATTCAGTAAACCAATACCTTAAATGAAAGTTATTCTATACTAAAGTATATTTATTTTATTCTATTATTTTCTTATAATTTCACTGAAGATGTTTATAATCTCATTCGAGATATTGTATGTCAATGTATGTTCTATGCATGGTAAGAGTATTTTTTAAATAATGTACAACTTGTCTTTAGTACAGTGGCACATGTTTGTAATTCCTTCTAGTCAAGGAGCAGAGAACAGGAGGATCAGGGGTTTATGTTTTATTCAGTAAGTAGACATGATGGTATACATGCCTGTAATCCTAGTGACATGG
This sequence comes from Perognathus longimembris pacificus, assembly GCF_023159225.1. Taxonomy (NCBI): domain Eukaryota; kingdom Metazoa; phylum Chordata; class Mammalia; order Rodentia; family Heteromyidae; genus Perognathus; species Perognathus longimembris. The sequence goes on from NC_063171.1 coordinate 67,945,792, forward strand.
GAGCCAAAGGTAAAAGCGTCATAGAGGTCAGCTCCTGGCAAAATAACAAAAAATAACTAATACCAAAAGGCCTAAGGGCATGGCTCAAGTGATGGAGCACCTGCCTGGCAGGCCTGTACCCCTGAGTTTAGACTCCAGCTTTGCCAACAATGAAAGTATTCCAAAACAGAAACCTTGTTTGATCATAAATTTATTTAGAAAAATCAGATATAAATGAACTCTTATTTTCAACTACATAGGATAGCCTTGGAAATACACTTTTTTTTTTTTAACTATGTAGAGTTAATAATGGTGCTGAGCTCTGAATTAGTTTTTGGCCAGCTTTAATAGGTGGAAACAGAAAGGTTATCCATAAAACTTACCTTTAAGTGTTCTAGTTTAAAAAAAAAATACTGCTGCTGTCTTCTAGGTATAGAGCACCAAGACTCACAGCACTCTTTCTTGGCATTTTTGAATACGCCTACCGATGCTCTGGATCAATTTGAAGTAAGTATTAAACTTTTCACATGCTCTGGTATTTTACTGTACCCCATGTAAGAGAACCTAGAGTCTCATGTCAGCGCAGCTCAGAGGGGAAGACTGTGGTCTGCCTTCTCATGGAAAGTACAATCACTCTTGGTTCTAACACAGCATCTTAGAAAGGTCTCAAAACTGAAGTCAGAGTACACGTTTTCAAGTCCCATAAGAAAGAAGTAATATATACAGAGCAGACCCCAATGTTTGAAATATTTTTGACTTTTTGCTCACATCACCATAGCACAATAAAATAAGAGAAAATGTCAAAGTTTACAATAGTACATTGCTGGTTCTTATGCCAAACCAGTTCATTTTCTAAAAGACAGATGGTAAGGAATGACTCTAGTAACAAGTTATTACAGTAGACCACATTAAGCAATCTCATAGTAATGAAAGAGTAATTCTGTAACACTGTTACTCTTCACTTTAGTATTTTTTAATTGCTAAAAAAACACTAGTGTCAGAAAGTTCACTTATAATTCAAAATAGTTAAACTGGTGATTACACCCTTATTCAGCCAACAAGAACCAGGTGTCTGTGCAAAGGCATGGTCTCAAGTGCTGGAGGTACAGTTGTGGCCCCAGGAGATGAAGGCCACTAAAACTGCTTGCATCCCAGTGGGAAGATTGGCAACCAAAGATTTAGTTACTTACTACTTGTATTTGTTATTTTCACAGATGCATGCATCTAATTTGATTATTAATGATTTTTCCATGAACTTTATTTTGTTACACTTTGAGTACAGTATACCAATTCTGTTTTATGTCTGTAGGAAAGGGAAAAACGATTCTTTAAAAAGTGATCTCTTTAGTTACTTGAGAACAATGATAGTGACTGCTTTTCTTGCTTATTTATTTGAATTAATGTCATTTGTTTTGCAAAATTTTTAATTTATTATTATTAAATTGTTTCATCCATGTTTTCTATTTTTTTATTGCTGAATTCGTTAAATAGGATTCCTTTTCTTCTTCCTCATCTTCACTGATTGATTTTTTGGATGACGTAAGTCTTTGATTTTTCAAACCAATGCATCCTTCAGTAAGAGATCAGTGAATTGATTTGAAGAATTTGCCTAGTAATGAAGTCAGTTTTAGAACTCTCACTGTGGGCCAAATGCTTCATTATCTTAAATGTAGTGGGGTATCATTATTAAAGTAAAGTGTTTTATATATATATAATACATATATTATATATATATGTTAAAAATGCTTTGGCCATTGGAGAATCTGTTTCCATTCTTTGCAATAAGTTTAAATATTAGAACATTTATCACTATAGGAATAATTGTTTATTTTTGTTTTTCATGATTTCTGTTTTACCTTCTTTTCAGCACTTTACTATTTAACATTTGTGTTAGTTTAAACTGAAACTCTGGTGTCATCAAAAAGTAACATTTAAAAAATCAAATTATCCAAAGGACTTTATAGTAGTACAATGAGAACAGATCAGTTTTTAATGCTATCAGCATCTCTTACCATGTGGAAGTGATCTCATTGAACACATGTACCAGACACCTTATAACTTGACTGCATTATCATTTCTTCTCCTGAATTATTTTTATAGATTTAATACTTAGAAGTTATGATTATGTGCATAATGCATTTATTCTCCTTACAGTACTACTACTTACATTAATTTTCTCCATTCAACATGAAATGGCACAGTAATCCTGGTTGTGTAGAATTTTGTTGCATTGTTGAACATTTAGACTTTCCAGAAATGAGGAAATAAATGTTCATATTCAAATATTGTATATGGAACTGTTTTTAAAGCTAGGAAGACTCATTTAAATGTTTTAATTCCTAATGTGGTTCTGTTTTTGACTTGTTTGGTTTTTTGTTTGTTTGTTTTTTTGTTCTAGTCCTGGGGCTTGGGCCCAGGGCCTGGGCATTTTCCTTAAGCTTTTATGCTCAAAGCTAACACTCTACCATCTGAGCCACAGCTCCACTCCCAGCTGTTTCTTTTTTTTTTTTTTTGGCCAGTCCTGGGCCTTGGTCTCAGGGCCTGAGCACTGTCCCTGGCTTCTTCCTGCTCAAGGCTAGCACTCTGCCACTTGAGCCACAGCACCGCTTCTGGCCGTTTTCTGTTTTTTATGTGGTGCTGGGGAATCGAACCTAGGGCCTCATGTATCCGAGGCAGGCACTCTTGCCACTAGGCTATATCCCCAGCCCCTACTCCCAGCTGTTTCGGTAGTTATTTGGAGTTAAGAGTCTCAGGGGCTTTCCTACCCAGGCTGGCTTTAAACCTCAGTCCTCAGATCTTAGCCTCCTAAGCAGCTAGGATTATAGGCCTGAGCCACTCTGCACCTGCTCATTCCTAATATTTTAACTAAGTATTATATTCATGAGAGAATTAGCATAATTTTCTACTAAAGAAACTTCCTGACAGATTTTTTTTACAGATTTTCTTTTACAGGTTGTTGAAATGAAATAATTTTTGGTAGGTTTGAAATATTTATACCAGAATATACATATTTCTATTCTGAATGGAAGCTTTTATTATTCCTGAAAGAATGAATTTTTCTGGCTAATTCTGTAGTGTAATCAGAAGTGAACTCTCCTGATATACATACCATTACCTGCTATAACTGGCTGCTCAGCATATTAAAAGATATCGTATATTATTTCCACACCAATATCATCTACATCAGAAAGAGTGAGAAGTTAGAATGAATTAATTAGTTAAACTAGAAAGCCATATTCCTCTCTTAGTTTTTCCTCAATGGATTTTGCCTAATAATTATAAATTCACATAGGTACTGGAATTTTTGTCCATATAGGAAGATGATCAGAACAAGATTCCTTCCTTTTAAGTCCCACTGTGTTGGGGTTGTTAAATTTGCCGGGCTTAGCTCTGTCCTTCCCCAACACGTGGGGAAGGGTCCTGGGCTTACCTATCAGGCGGGGGATCCATACCTACTCTCTCACGCCCCCTCTGGCCGGTAGGGTATCGGACGTGGGAGTGGGGTCCCGGGTTTAGCCTTGGGTGGCGTGTAGGTGCGAGACTTCCATGCTGGCCAGTCCAAGGAAAACGCAAGCGCGAGATCTCAGAGAAAACCTCTAGGGCTCTGTTTATTCAAATGAGGAGCCCCCCAGTTATACCCCCGGGGGCGGGCACAAGAGAGGGATTGCAGATTGGTCACAGAGGGCTGTCCATCAAGTGATGTCAGGGGACCTTCCTCGAGGGCAGAGGCCCAGCCCCCCAAGGATGGATTTCTGGGGTGTCCTCCATTACACACGTGCTGCCCCAGGAGCAGGGCCTGCTCTTCCTGCCTTTGGCAGGAAGGGGAGGGGCAGGCCAAGGTCAGCTGACCCCAACACCACTGTGCAGTCAACTCCTCCTATGTATTAAAATGGCCTTGGCAGAGGAAAACAGTGTATGTTGGCCGCTTCCTTTTCTTCAGGAAATTGAGAGAAGCAGCTAGACATTGCAAAATAAAAGGATGTTCAACAGTACTTGTATAGCTTAAGAGAGTGTCAATATGTTGTCTTTTCCTGTGTATAATTACAGACTTTCAAGGGAAAAGAAAAGCCTAGAAAAACTTAGACCAGAAAATAGAAATGGAGACTTACTTTGATGAGTGATTTCTTGGGCAAGACATTCTTACATTAAAAAAGTAGTAGGACAATATCAAGATCCCTCCTGATGGGGAAAGTTATCTTTCCTCTGCTCCAGTTCTCTTGACAGTCACAATAGACCCAGGCTCATTCTTTGAGTAATCTGGATAAGGACAGGTGGAAATCAGTAGCTTGAATTTTCTTTCCTCACCTTTACTTTCATCTCAGTGGTAACAGATACAAATCAGCAGACCAATTTTACAGTTGCTTCCTACTCTGTTCATTTTCTTTTTTTGGCCAGTCCTGGGTCTTGGACTCAGGGCCTGAGCACCATCCCTGGCTTCTTCCCGCTCAAGGCTAGCACTCTGCCACCTGAGCCACAGCGCCCCTTCTGGCCGTTTTCCATATATGTGGTGCTGGGAATCAAACCGAGAGCTTCATGTGTAGGAGGCAAGCTCTCTTGCCACTAGGCCATATTCCCAGCCCCCTCTGTTCATTTTCTTGAAAACAAAACAAAATGCACACACTTGGAACTGTCTCTATGAAAGGTCACAATTATAGTCGTGTGTGATCTACCTTTTCTTTATATTTGATAAACATACTGTCATGTATAAACTAGAAAAGTTTTGAGTTTCCTTAACTTTAGATTCTCTGCTGTGTTTATTTGATCCGTGTTCACAGAAATTTCCTACTTATTCAGCAAGTGGGAACATACTTAACTTGCCTTTTGGGAACTTACTCTTTTCTTATACTCTAGTATAAGAATTAAAGGAATATTAGAATTAAAGGAATTAAAAGAATGTTGATATTAAAAGTTCTAGTGTACAAAGATAAGAAATTAAAGTGTTTGTGTATCTTGTATTGTCCAACTGTCTGGTGTGCCCCATATTGCTTTCCTATTTCATATCCTGGCAAATAAGAGAAACATGTAGTCTGCGCATACAGAGGGCCAGGGAAAGCCTTAGAGCTTTAGCATCATGTCCCAGAGTAAGTATTTCACATCCGCTTTGGTTCTTCCCTCTCTTTCTTCATCCCCTGGGCTTGCCATTCTTAACCCCTGTCCTAACTAGTCAGGAGATCTGAAACTCATTGCTTAGCTCTTCTAGCTGTGCCCAGGACAGCTAATCAGATGGTAGGACCAGAGGAAGACAACTTAAAAGCATTTATTGTGAAGATTTCGTTAATTCTGTGACCAGCATCAGGACTAGCCTGTTCAGAGAAATTATGGCATTCCTGAGTTTTCACTTAAGACTTTTATCCACTTACTTAACATAACTCAACACGAAAATCTCCTATTTCAGAGTAGATTGTAAATAGGTTCTCTCTAAGTTAAGAAACTTACAAGTTGAGTGTTTCTCATCCAAAATATTTTGGAACCAAAGACAGTTCAGATTTAAGAGATCTTTGGGTTTTAGAATATTCACATAGAATTTTTCATTTGGAGCATTCCTAATCTGAAAATCCAAGACATTTTAGTGCTTAAAAAGTTTCAAGTGGGGCTGGGGATATAGCCTAGCGGCAAGAGTGCCAGCCTCAGATACACGAGGCCCTAGGTTCGATTCCCCAGCACCACATATACAGAAAACGGCCAGAAGCGGCGCTGTGGCTCAAGTGGCAGAGTGCTAGCCTTGAGCGGGAAGAAGCCAGGGACAGTGCTCAGGCCCTGAGTCCAAGGCCCAGGACTGGCAAAAAAAAAAAAAAAGTTTCAAGTGAGAGATACTCAGCTTGTATATTATATGTATTATAGGCATTTTATTGTACATTATGTATTACATCATAATATATTTAGGCAGCCTAAAGAGAAAGACTATGTCTATATCTCCTCTTCTGTGTTGTATTAAATAAGATCTCTGTAGTTCACTAACTGAACCTTAAAAACTATTAATTAAATTATGTGTCCTTAAAACATAACAATGATTATAAACAACTGTTTTTTCATAAGTTTTTTTTTCCTGTGTTGAACTCTATACTCAGCCTTAAGGTTTTGATAGCAATTTACAGATCTAGATATATTTATACACCTAGATGTGAGTTGGTACATCATTCATTCCACATTAAGACAGGTACTTGTTGTAAAGTTGGTTATGATTCATTGCAGTGTTATAGAAAACGATAGTGTGTGGTATGTATAGGCGAGGGGTGGGGCCTGTGTTTGGTTTTCTCTGAGTGTAAGGAAAATGTGTTTATAATTAACCATTTTCTATTGAAGACACTTGGTAAGAAATGATTGCCATGGTCAGTTAGCATCATCATTAGCTTTTACAGAATGCCAGCTGAGGAAGTTTGTTGTCCTTCTTACTCCATGTGAGGTATCCAGCAGACTGTTGCACAGATGTGTGAGAAGCTTGAGGAAGAGCAGGAAGTTACTAGCCATTTTGGATGACCAGCATGGAGTATCCCTATGATCCCGGAAGCCAGAGCACAGCACAAGAAAGCAAGAGCCTTAGCAGACACAGGATCTCCAGCTGTGCAGAAGGGTGGCGAGGCCTGGGATTGGAACCGCAGTGACTGGAGAAAGAATCTGTAATAAAAACTAGGGGTGAGGACTGTCAGGGTGGGAGCATTCAGCGGCGTGCTGAGGCAGCTAGCTCTCAGATGGGACAAGCAGTGTCAGAATGCTGACAACTATAGAGGTAGAAGCGGAAACTGAAAGCAATCTGGGATGTCAGAAAGCTCAGTGATTTTCCATATACCTGGGGAGGTTTGAACTCTAGATACAGCATGTATCAGTTTTAAGACCTTCAGCGAGTTAATCTCTTTTCTCTTTAAAATGAGGATAATACCCACCCATTATAATAATCTTTATTAGGGTTTTTATGAAAAGTAAGAGAGTTTATCACTAGAAAGCATTTGAAAAGTGCCTGTATATATTCTGCTCATGACAAATGTTAACTATTACCATTATTAAGGAAAGAGAGACAGAGTTGACTTGTTTATTATTTGGTTGTTTGACTTGAGGGTTAAGAGGGAAAGGGGGAAGTCCTTTCCATCATGAGATTTTTGCCTCTGTAACCGGGCCAGACCAGGAAAAATACTAGTTTAGGACTTCCAGTTTTGCTTTGCTATTAATAATCTTCTTTGTGTGTGTTCCTGTCTGAGGCTTAAACTAAAGGCCTGGACACTGTCCTTGAGCTTTTGTGCTCAAGGCTTCTACTCTACCACCTTGAGCCACAGCTCCACTTATGGCTTTTTGATGATTAATTGGAGATAAAAGTCTTAGACTTTATTGCTTCAGCTGGCTTCAAAGCACAATCCTCCTATCTCAGTTTCTTGAGTAGCTAGGATTATAGATGTGAGCCTCCAGCTCCTGGCTTTTGCTATGAACTCTTAACAGTGTCCATTCCAGTCTCCTATACAAATAAATAGTAGTTCCTATTTACCTGTCTGCCAGTTATTTTAACAGTACAACTGGTCATAGTGAATGACGGTTCTCATTCATGAACTTTTCACTTTTCTCAGAAATTCTCTGTAACTCCTGTGATCCTATCTATGAATTAGAAGTCTTGTGCACCTCTCCTCTAGATTCCCATGCAAGCCTTGCAGATACCTCTGCAGTTGTATTTGTCACACTGAGGCTGGCCCTCTCTACCATTTTGTAAACTAGCTCTTCAATCAGCTATCAAGTACCTTACTGTATGGTAGATGCTCAATAACTGTCAGATTGCATTGCCTACAGAAGATCACCCAACTAGATACGGTTCATATTGATGAGGTTCTGCAGTATGAGTTACACATAGCAGAATTTCAAAAACTTGGAAAATATTTTGAGATAATTCTTGCTTTGCCCTCATTACTTAATTCATTAGTGTCAGAAAGGTAAAGGTCACTCTTGACTAAACCTAAAGTCTGGACAGGAAGTATTGTTGAAATAACTGTTTTTTACTCTATTATCAATGCGTTTGAATTCCTAATTTAGCTGTTAAATAATTTTAAGAGTCGTCTTCAAAAACAGCACAAACTTGGTAGGTAAGTGTGTAAGCAAGGCTAGTTAAATGTCTTCCAAAATGCTTGCAAACACTAAATAGAGTTACTTAGACCTTTTTTTGGTTGATATTTGTTTTCCACCTTTCTAGAAAAGAAATTGTCCATCACGTGATGGGATGTGCTTTTTTGGGTCCCTGCATGGGCAGTGCAAACATCACCACCAACTTTAGAAATGATCTGAGAAGTGGTGGCTTCGCTGTCTCATCCTGAAAATACGTGTACTTTCAGCTTGTCCAACACAGTAGTTCTGTAGATTGATATCCTTGTATGTGTGCAGTGGCCTTGGTGTTCCCTGTGAGTATGTGTAACACACAGTGTTCTCTCTCTGTTGAAGCGCACCCTGTCCTGTACTCCAGCTAGCAAAGGCAGACGTGTAAGAGACTCTCGCATGGAGTGCCCTCCCAACGCCAGTGCCTGTCTCTTGCTGTTGCCCTTTGCCTGTGGCTGCAGAGGCTGCGGCTCTGTGCGCCGTGTCACATCACCCACTGCATGCTGTGCGCGGCTGCTCTTGCTCTTGCTTCTCTGCTTTCTCATATGTGTCAGTTTTTTGTTTTAGCTTTGGCCGCAAAGCTTTAGGAATGTTCTTCATGTAAATGTCCATAACAAAACTACTAAAATAAGACATTTTTCTTGTTTTGACTGGGTACTGAGTCTGCTTTCTAAATTAATCCAAGTACAAAGTAAATGAATCTGATTTAAATAAGTATGTAGAGATTTCTTAGCAATTTTTATTATGTAGAAATTAAATGATAACATTACACAACATTAGGCCTCATTGACTGTAGTTTATATAAATCAATTCTAGTTAAATATTAGTTTTAAACGTGGTTCTAAAAATCTTCTTAAGTGTCTTATATGTATAAATTTTAAGAAATAATGTTAATGAATTGTTTATATTCTGAAATAATTTCCAGATTTTAAAAAATGCCTATAACATTGTTTGTGTATGTTAGCATACTTTAGCCATCTTCCTCTGCTAACCCTAGCTTCATATCTCTTGCCCTGGAATGGATTGGCCTGTCCTAAATATCCTGATGCCAAGTTAGGGACCTGTATGTGGAAAAGTCTCAAATTTTCCAAAGCCAGATTTCATCCCACACATGTTATCCCCAGAGAGAATCAGTAGGCCAATTTGTATTATTTGTTTTAAATTTTCATATACTAAGTGAAATGCTAACATTAAGAAGCAAAGTAGTGATAGATACAGATTTTGTTCTTACGCATCAGCTTCATGATCGGTACTTCAGCCCAAAGTTCTGAGATGTGGAAAGTTCTAGATCAGATTGTTCTCTGTTGTGGAAAGTAGTTGGCTGGATCATTGATTCATGTGCTTTTGCTGATATGGTACAGGGTCTATAGTGTATAAAATGAGCAACACTAGCATTGCATGTTTTTAGACTGCTGTCTAATAATAATAACTAGCTCAGACCTCACTGCTATTGCCACTGGAACTGCAGGCTGAACCCACACTAATTGTTGAGGTCTGTGGGAAGATTTCTGGTTCTACAAATTTCTCGACTATTTTGAGATTTGTATAGAATTAATAAAACCATTCAACACTTGGATTTAGCAAATTAATCCAAGTATTTGCTCACTCTATAAAATTTAGTGAGAAAGACAAAAATATGTGCTCATTTGTATTAGTTCCAAATGTGCACTGAATACATTTATAACTGCTTTTTTAAAATAACATTATAATTCAAAGACGTTTTGACAAAGTTACATCTTATTAACCATACAGACATTGGAAGACTTGATAACCTAGGATATTTCTGTGAATCCTGAAATAAGGAAAGGTTTCTGATGGAATATTATAAGCTCTGGACTCTTAATTCTGTATCTTTATCCTTTGAATAAGTCCTGATAAGTTAACTAGAACTTATGAATTTAGGATGATCTAAGGGTTTTTAAAATGCAGATATGCGCTACTTTCCTAGCTCCCTTCAGTTTCGCTTAGGCTAAGTAGCTGACAAAAAGTCTGATAACTGATGCTGGTGACTCATGTCTTATTTTAGCTACTCATAAGGCTGGGATCTGAGGATCAAGGTTTGAAGCCAGCCCACACGGGAAAGTCTGTGAAACTTACCACCAATTAGCTATCAAAAAGCTAGAAGTGGAGCCATAGCTCAACTATGGTAGAACGCCAGCCTTGAGCAAAAACACTAAGGGGCAGTACCCAAGCCCTAAGTTCTGGACTGGCACAGAAGTAATAGTGGTAGTGGTAATAGTGTCTCTGAAGGAGATGACTGGGGACTTACTCAGAAGCTAAATAAAAACAAATCAATGAGAACATGGGCAGTCTCTCAGGCATACTTGTATTACTTCAGAAGGGTACAAGTGATGCCATTCCTAACTTGGCCTGGAATCAGACATTGCATGTAATTTTATGGCATATACCATGCTTTTAGATAAGTAAATGTGCAGTGATTTTTGGCAGGGGGGGAGGGAGGGTTGGTCATAGGGCTAGAACTCACAGCCTGTGTGTACCTGCTGTTCCTGAGCTCTTCTGCTCAGGGCTAGCACTCTACTACTTTGAGCCACAGCGCCACTTCCTATTTTCTGGTGGTTAGTCAGAGATAAGAGTCTTAGGGTGGCTTTCAACCATGGTCCTCAGCCACTGGAGTAGCTAGGATTACAGGCCACTGGCACCTGGCATATGCAGTGCTTTTATAAGATTCGATGTCTTTTGCTGTGAAATGTCATAGAAATCATAAGGTAAACTAAATGTTTTTCATATTCTTCTTATACTATTAAACTTCATTTACAGTTTGGATATTTAATCCTGTATATATTGTGCTATTTGGTAGTAAGAAAATGAGTAGTACTTAGGAATATTGTTAGTGTCTGAATACTGGTGGCTAGAGAGAGTTCCATGAACATATGCATTAATACTGAAAATACTCAGTGTCTCATTTCAGATTGTTCCTTTAGAATTCAGAACACAAGAGGGCTAGAGAGATGGACCTAGTTGTAGAATGCCACCTAGCAAGCACGAAGCCTTAAGTTCAAACTCCGGTACTACTAGTACTAGTAACAATAAAATGCTAAGAGTTTGAACCACAGGTTGTAAGTAGCCAATATGTGGCTTAACTTCCTGTTTCATTGGGAAGTCATAAAAGGCTCATTGATACATATTCAAAATGAATCATTTTAACTATTTTTATTGTTTATAAGAACAGTTTAAACTACTTATTGATTAGTAGATCATGTAAAAATCATACAACTATCTGATCCTGGAAAGAAAAGATTAGTATTTTAATATACTCCTTTAAAATGAGATATGAGAAGCATGTACCTGGGGAAGAAATTCATTTAGCCAAAAAATAAAACAGTACATTTATGTAAGAATGTTCCCCTTTTTTCTCAGAGGATTACAGCTTAGAAATGTTGAATGAACTGCATACACTGTTCAGTTAGTTTGCTTCCAAAGCAAGATATACTGTCTAATAACTATTAGCTGTTTATTTCTGTTTACTCTTTCCCATTTTATAATTTTTATAATCATAAGTCCAGTTAATATGTCTGCTTTTGATGTGTGTCATATTTATAAGCTTTTGATCTATTACTAATCCAGTTAATTGCTTATACCTCATCATAGTAATTTTTTTTTTTTGCCAGTCATGGGTCTTGAACTCAGGGCCTATATGCTCTGTCCCTGAGCCTCTCTGTGCTCAAGACTCATGCTCTACCTCTTGAGCCACAGCGTCACTTCTGGCCTTTTCTGTGTATTTGGTACTGAGGAATCGAACCCAGGGCTTCATGCATACTGGGCAAGCATTCTACCACTAGGCCATATTCCCAGCCCTAGGTGGAAAGGCTTAACAATGACAAATTCTCTGTTATGTCTTAAAAGCCTCAAAAGTTCTGTATATTTTAGTAAGCCATGAGACATCCCAAGTAAAGTTAAGGGACCATGAGACCAGCTTTTAGAGTTGCAATTTTGTGAATGTATCCCCCATTAGAAGAGTGGAGAAGGACACTCAGCTTATGTGGTGTGGTATTTATTAGATTCAGAAGACTAGGCACTTACCTTTGCACTTTTAAAGTCATTTTAAAAGATAAACATTATTTTAGCTATTCAAACCTCTCTCTCTCTCTCTCTCTCTCTCTCTCTCTCTCTCTCTCTCTCTCTCTCTCTCTCTCTCTCTCTCTCTCTCTCTCTGTTATGGGGCTTGAACTCAGGGCCTAGGCAGTGTTCCTAAGCCTCTTTGTGATCAAGGCTAAGAGCCACTTGAGCTACAGTGCCACTCCCAGTTTTTGAGTGGTTCATTGGAGATAAGAATCTCATAGGGACCTATCTGCCTGAATTGCAATTCTCAGATCTCAGCTTCCTGAGCAGCTAGGATTACAGGCATGAGCCACTGGCACCCAGCCAAACATTACTTTTTGACAGTCAAAGTATAAGGCTGTATATAGGCTTTCATGACCTGTCAGAAATGTTTAAATGTTTGTAAAGCAGCCTACTTTTTTACACATAACAAATCTACATGGGCGTCTCTTTAAAAGTTATTAGCTATAATCCTAACTGCTCGGGAGGCTGAGATCATGGTTCAAAGCCAGCCTGGGCAGCAAAGTCTGTAAGACTCATACCTCCGGTCAGTGACCAAAAAAGCTGGAAGTGGAGCTGTGGTTCAAGTGGTAGAGTGCTAGCCTTCAACACAAAGAAGCTCAGTGACAGTGCCTAGGCCCTGGTGAGTTCAAGCCCCAAAATTGTCTCCCGCTCCAAAAAAAAGGTATTAGATAAGCCAAGTAATCCTAGCCTCATGGGTGGAGGAGACACAGCAGGATTTTTGAGTTCAAGAACAGGCAGGGAAAAGTTACCAAGACTCTATCTTAAAACCAAAGCAAAACAAAAGGGCTTGAGGTGTGGCTCAAGTGGTAGAGTGCCTGCCTAGCCAGGTGCAGTCCTAGTACTGACAGTCATTGGTGAGATGGTTGAGTCCCAGTCAGTATGGCGTTGCCTGTTGATGCTATTTTAACTGACCCTGTTCCCACCACCCCAGACTCTTAGCAAAACTTTAGAAAGTTAAAAACACTTCTGCCTTGTTAAATTAATAATTTAAACAGATTGCCTTCTTCCTGACTGCCTAAGAAGAAAATTGTGAACTGGACAAAATTTAGTGTGGAGTCCGTTTTACTTTTTTACTGTTCTCTTCCTGGTCAAACTTCAGTTAGGAAAGGAGATCCTGTAACTAACTAGGCCTCTAGAATCAGTAGTTCCCGAGTGCCTCTGCAGTGACCATGCCCCTGCCAGCGCCGAGGGCTGAGTGCAGCCAGGAAATGAGGCTCAGGCCTGGCTCTCCACCGTCACCAGGCACCCAGGTGGACTGTACCTGGCTGGGAAGCTGCGTTTTTCTAAACATTGAAGTACTTCCTAGCAGTTGGTGAGTAGCTGCTGCTCTGAGTCCCTTAGGGCTTAATTTGATGGCAGCTGTGTTGGTTGGCCCCACCAAAGCCTTCTCTTATGGATTGCTGGAATGCTCACCCATGCCCACCCCTCTGGGAGGCCGTAGGGAGGCACCAAAGAGGGCCAAGCACTCCAGTGTTTGCCAGTCCACTAGCCACCTACCTGCCTGCCACATTGGAAAAACTGTCTACATTAAACAGGTGCTATCTATTTGATATGAGTGACATATCACAAATCTGGAACGGTACTCTAATTTAATTGTACTGGGGCAAACATCCTCTATTTGAGAAAATAATTTGTTTTGAATTATTTGTGCTCTAAAAAGAGCCAGAAACCTTTCTATTTAGAAATGGAAACCTGTATAGGAATTTTTTAATTGCCAAACTAGTAAGATAGTCAATGAACATGAAACCTCATATGGGAAGTTTTCGTTCAAAGCATTTTCCATTTCCAAAAGTACTTGGTTTACAAGGGTATAAATGAAGATAAGAGCTATGGTTTCCACTGCTGAATGCAGATGGATTGACTTCAGTGGCAAGCACAGAGCTGATGTTAGTTTCTTTTTACTTTTACTTAGCAGCTAGTAAAAGACCAAACATTTTTTGTCAAGGGCAAGGATTATGTCTAATCTCTCTTGTTCTGTGTGTGGGGGTGTGTGTGTGTGAGAGAGACACACACACAGCATGTAAAGTATTTGGTATTTAACCTACGTGATAGGTTTTGTAAAGTACCGAAGTTCCAGTTGAAATACAAATAAATGACAGGCAGTAGAGAACAGCTCCAGCCAAGAGATGAACAGCAAACATGGGGCCCAAGCCTTCAGTTCCTGCTGTTCCCATAAACTCTTGTTTACCATGAAGCTGGTGGTGCTTTTGTGCAATGACAAGTCCCTGACATAAATATTCAGACTTGTTTGTTCTCCTCTTTCTCAGGAAATGTCACAATTGTGCTTTACAGAAATTTGCTAAGAGCTGCATGTTGCTTCAAAGTGATTTTTGGGATTTTGTTTTTCCTGACTTATTTTCCTAGACTGATCCTGTTGAGAACACTTATGTATGGGACTCGAGCATCAAGTGTTACGTCCAGCCAAGGTCCACATCTCCCTCCACATCTAGTGAAGCTGAGCCAGTTCAGGTGCCTCGTTGGAGCAGCCCCGCTCTCCAACTTACATTATGTCAGGAAAAAGGGAACTGATAGAGAAAAAAAGTGAACTTTGATCTTATTAAATACATTGTGGAATATAAGTTACAGCATTTGGAGGTCATTACACTTAACTGATACTATAGATTGGATAGACAATGAAGTAAGAAGCTAGCTCTTATGACTCAAAAGAATTAATTGTAAAAGCAGCCTTTATTTTAATCGTGTGAACAGAGGGTAGGTTTGTAAATTTTGAAAGTGTTCGTGATACAATCTTAATAGGCACATGGCTGTGTAGGTGTCATTCTCATATTTTAATTTTTCTAATCCACTTAACTAATCTGTCACATTGTAAGCACAGCTTAAAAATGAAATTGCCATTTGGGGCATGTCAATAATTTTAAGTACAAAATCAGCAACCAACACACTCAGCTCAATAAATCATGCCTTTTAATTGCACAAATTGTTATGCCTATAATTCAGGTCAGTCAATGGCTTTAAACAACCAGTTGACCCATTTGCTGAGCAGAGACCACTTCCCGCAGTCAGTAGAAGGTGGTGCACTTCGGCTTGTGCCATCCCCCATGGAGATGGAACCCTGGCCATGGCTCCATGTGGCACCTCAGGCAGAGCGGCACATTCCTGTGCAGGGCTGGTCTCGTCTGACACCGAGGCCTCCCCAGGAGGCTGTCTGAAGGGAAGCCTGAGCTGCGGTCAGGCGCTGGCGTGCCTCCCAGCTCTCAGACCAGCTTAGCTCAGGAGCTTGTCATGGCTGGAATTGTTTTGCTATTAAGGGTTAGTGCCATTTTACTTTAATGGTAAAATATTTCAAACATACACATAATAATAAAATAAGATCATGTGACTGTCACTTCCAGATTTAACAAATAGCAATATTTTGCCCTATGTTTTCAGATTCTTTTCAAAGTGAAAAACCTTCCCCCAGCAGTGAAAACAGCCTCACCTAAACCATCCTGTTCTCTTCTTTCACAGACATGTAGATAGATACCCTGGGCTGGTGCACATCCTCCCTTCACACTTTTACATGTTCATGCCATTTGTACCCCATCTGAAGTAATGCTTTGCACTGTTACCTGCATCCTGCTGTGACTGTTCGCATTTCTAAATGTGTTTGAAGATTTAGCCCCACAGATTGTGTCCAGGTTGCGCTTCATTGTAATTACTGTACAGTGTTGAAGTGTATGAATATACCACAACTTAGCTGTTTTCCGGTTGGTTCCAAGCTTTCATTATTACTACAATTAGTGCTGAAGTAAACATCTCAATAGTATTCCGCTTGTGCAGAGGTGCAGAGATTGCTTTCCATTTCTACTTAGAAGTGGAAATAGTGTGCTGTACAATACGTGAACTTTGAGCTTTCACTAGATCTTGCCAGCGTCTCCCCAGTGCCTGGACCATTCTCACTTTCCACCAGTTGTGAGAGTTCCCATTCCCCGTGTCCTGCCCAGACTTGATGTACTCAGATGGTAGCTTTTGCCAATTTGGTGGGAAGCAAGTAATGCTTTTTGTTTTAACCTGCATTTCTCTTGTAATATTTCGTCTTTTGTACGTGTTTGTTGGATATTGCTTATCTGCCTGTTCACATCCTTTGTCTAGCTTTTCCCAATATGTGCTCTGGGTACTAATTATTTGCTGTCTATATTCATTGCAAGTATTTTCTTCCAGTCTGTGGCTTCTTTTTAAATTTTATTTGTAATGTATTTTCTGTCTTGCAAAACTTCATTTGGAAGTAGTCAGATTTTATCAGCCTTTTCCTTTATGACTTCTGCTTTTCATGTCTTTTTAAAGCAGTTCTTTACTTTATAAAATTTAGAAATGTTTGTTTTTTTTGTGTGTTTAGGACCTTAGTCAAATGGAAATTCATTGTTAGGACTCAGGCAAAAAAGCAGTCTAATCCTTTTTCCACATGAAAGGCATTTGGTTTACAGGTCAAACTCTGCTCTGCATGCCTGGGCCGTTGATGTTCTCTGCTGTCTTCCATGTGCTTTTGCTTCTTTCTGCAGCTATCACATTCTCGTATTGTAACCCTAAAATTATTCTTCATACTTGCTGTGGTAGGCCATCCCACCCACCTTATTCTTTTTATTTCTTGAACTTTTCATTTTCCACATTACATTTAAAATTAGTTTTCCAGGTTATATATATGAGTGGCTTTGGGTTGGTATTGCTTTGAATTTAAAGATTTGAGGAAAACTGACACCATCGTGGTATTGGTTCATTTCTGTTTCCATTGTGTGCATCGTACCTAGTTATTCTCTTAGTTCCTTTGATGTGTTCAATGCATTCCATATACTGTTTGCTAGATTTCTTCCTAGGTATCTTCAGTTTTGTGTTGTGTTTGATGAATGGGATCCTTTTTAATAGATTTCCTTAGGCATTGCTAGTTTTATAAACTTTATTGACTTGTCTTGCACCTTTGTGGGATTCTTTTAATTTTAGTAACTTTTCTTGGACTTACTATAAAATTATGATTATAATTCTGTTTCATAATGATTTTTTACTAATTTTATGTGGATTTCCAGTGTTCCTGACCACCCTTTCATATCTATCCTTTCAAATATTAAATTCTAGGTTGAGCTAAAAACTTCAGGCTGTTTAAAAGTGAAGATAAAATTAAAGCTTGACACACAATTCACAGAAAACTGAATAATTCAACTAAATTCGAATTCAAGACTGTAGAAGATGCTCTATTTTTAGAGGCTATATAGCAATTAAGGCAAAGAAACACCATCCACTTAAAAAATATTTTGCTAACCTAAACACAGTAACATTAAAAAATCATGGATTTTTTAAATTCATAGAAATAATCTTACATAGTACTCAACAAAATAAACTTGTCACTAAACTTGCATTAAATTCAGCATCTCAATAATGTTAAATAATTTTACTCCCTTATTTAAAAATTTCTGCACAAAAATCCCACTAATCTCAAATCTTCAGTTAACTTCCATATATGTTCTAAATATGGAAGTCAAGTAGGTTAAAAAAAAAAGTCTTACAAGTATTTTTAAATACTTAAAAAAATCAACATGGAAAATACAGATGAATGAAAATTAAGATACTCATTTTTATGTAGGTAGCATATACTATGACTTATTCTGGTTGTTCCAAATTTTTTTTTAATTTTCATATTAAAACACTTTACAAATTGAAATAATACTTTATTTATCAGCATGGTAGGCTAAAATTCAATCACCAATACTGTAAGACCTTTATTTAGTAAGATTAGCTAGTAGAACTATTCAAACCTTACTGATGTTTGGTTTTATTTACTTTTGTTTCTTTCTAGTTATAAAATAAATGGAGTGTTTCATGACATTTATTCTTTTCTTGCCTTTGGGTTCAGATTGCAGATTCGGCTCCACTTCCAGCCCATACACCAACCTTAAGGAAAAAGGGATGTACTGGTTCAACTGGCTTTCCACCTAAGGTATTCAATCTAGTTAAAACCGTAGTATATTCTACCAGAGAGAGAGAGAGAGAGAGAATGAATTTATCATCTATACAATAAAACAAAATCCAGTGGAAAAAGAAAAATAGACAGTAAAGCAAATTAGGCCAGGCATGGTGGCTCATGCCTATAATTCCAGGTACTTGGGAGACAGCGTTCTCCCAGGTTTGAAGCCAGCCCAGGCAAAAAGCTAGCAAGACCCTCTCTCAACAAACAGATGGGAGTATACACTCGTAATCCCAGTTGTATAGGAAGGAGACAAGGAAGATGGCAGTCCAAGGTGAAACCAGACAAAAAAGTGTGACCCTATCTGAAAGTAAATCTGGAAAGGCTAGGGGCCTGGTTCAAGTGTAGAGGAAGGAAGTGTGAGGTCCTGAGCTCAGACCCTACCACCAAAAAATAGAGAAAAAGAAAATCGAACTCAGATTGACATACCAGAAATTTTCAGAAAGATCACCCTTTGAAAAGCAATCCAGAAATACTTTTATTAAAAATACATGTGAATTCATCTCTAGAACCCTATGAAAAGGGGGGTAGAGAAGAGGGAGGGAGAGAGGAGAAGGAGTGCATTACTGGAGCCTGAACCCAGGGTCTGGGCGCTGTGCCTGAGCATTTGCGCTCAAAGCTAGTGCTCTACCACTTAAGACACAGTTCCACTTCTCGCTTTTTTTCCTTTGGTGGTTAATTGAAGATAAAAGCCTCACATACTTTCCGAACCAAGCTCACTTCAGATCACCATCCTCATATCTCAGCCTCTTTAGTAGCTAGGATTATAGGCCTGAGACATTGGCACCTGACTCAAGCAAAGGGACTTGTGATAAGATAACCCTTCAAGTCGCAAAATACTAAGTCATCTCAGGTACTGCAAAGTTCTGAGACTAGCAGTAGAAACTGGGGGCGGGGGGGTGGGACGGGACGGGGGACGGGGCGGAATTTGCAAGCCCTATTACCCAGCGAGTGTAAAGAGGTAAGACTAGAGGAAAACTGGCTTTGATGGAGTTAGGAATTCTCAACACAAATCAGAATGCTCTTTTATTTCAAAGCTTTGCTCTGAGGAGAAACAGCTCAGAATGGATACAGCCTGTATGAGACAGGAAGAGAAAGTCCATATACAAGAAGAAATAAAGAGTTTAGAAAGTATAAAGTTACATGTTTTGATGTTTGGAGTTTTTTTGTGGCTTACTCTAATGCCTTTTTGTTGTTGTTGTTGTTGTTAAGATGTTGTACAGTTACATACTTAAGGTAGTATAAATACATATATATTTCTTGTCATACTTGTTACCCCTCTCCTCATTTTTCTCCCTCCTTCCCCCCAGTCTCCCAACCCACCCCCCTTGCTTTCTTCATTTCTTTCCTATGATTATTAACCATAAAACAATTCCTTCCGTATCAGGTAATATATACATATACATTTCTTCTCTTGCTTGGTATAATTGTTTGTCAATCATTTCATAAGTAACATAAAAGATAACCAAGAGCCATGGAACGAGAAATACTTTCCTGGCCTACCACTCCCTCATG
Source organism: Perognathus longimembris pacificus (assembly GCF_023159225.1). Lineage (NCBI taxonomy): Eukaryota > Metazoa > Chordata > Mammalia > Rodentia > Heteromyidae > Perognathus > Perognathus longimembris. The sequence goes on from NC_063171.1 coordinate 67,965,389, forward strand.
CCACAGAAAATCATGTCACTTACAAATGGACAACTGAAGTTGGGAGTTGGTGGCTCACGCCTGTAATCCTGACTACCCAAGAGGCTGAGATCTGATGATCACGGTTCACAGCCAGCCCAGGCAGGAAAGTCTGTGAGACTGTTATCTCTAAATAACTACCAAAAATCCAGAAATGATGCTGTGACTCAAAGTGATAGAGCACTAGCTTTGAGCACGAAAGCCCAGGTCCTGAGTTCAAGCCTCAAGACCAGCATTTAAAAAAAAAAAAAAAAAGACAACTGAAAAGAGTTGCAGTTGCAACTCATACATGATTATTACAAAGAGAAAACCACTTATGGATTAAATTTCCTATTGAAAACCAAAACTGTGGCAGAAAGATATAGCTAAACATTCTATGAAAATAACAGTGGACAATGGAGGATGGGCATATAATTTAGTGCTAGGCCCTGGGTTGAATTTCCAACACCAAAGAAAGAGGTGGCGGTGAATTGAGGAAAGAGAAAAAGTTACAGTGAATATTTCCTGAGAAATATATTTTTTTTTTTGTTTTTTTTTTTGGCCAGTTCTGGGCCTTGAACTCAGGGCCTGAGCACTGTCCCTGGCTTCTTTTTGCTCAAGGCTAGCACTCTGCCACTTGAGCCACAGCGCCACTTCTGGCCGTTTTCTGTATATGTGGTGCTGGGGAATTGAACCCAGGGCCTCATGTATACGGGGCAAGCACTCTTGCCACTAGGCCATATCCCCAGCCCCAAGAGAAATATATTTTTAAATGACAGGAATTAAGCAACAAACAATTGGAGAGCCTCATAAATGAAGAAGTCAGAGAAAGATTTCAAATGAGAGATGAATAATTTCAGTAGAAAATTAGAGATTAAAATAAAATGTAATTCCAGAACTACAATCTAAGCTATTAAAAAATGCATGATCAAAGAAAGAAGATAATGACATAACAAATAGAAGATGAAGTGGAAAATTTTTACTGTAATCAAGAAATGGAGAGAGCCACCAGCACCCTGCTGCTACTTGAAGTCACATGAAATTGGAATAGAAGAGAATGCTTTCTAGCCACTTCTTTAAATTTCAAGGCTATAGCTAATTCTCATTGTACTCAAAATTACCACATGTAAAACTTTTAATTTCAGTCTCTACTTAGATTTCCCAGATTTTTGTTCCTTTTTTCTTCTCTTCTGGCTATTCTTTGGAGAAATATTAGAAATCAAATAGTGATCTTAAAAAGAGTAGAAGTCAAGTAATATAGACCTCATGATTGAATTCATGACTTCTGTTACAGTGAAACATACAGTGTTCTAGAGAAAAAGAACCATTGTGACACATTCATGATTAAACCATAATTACAGTCAATTTGAAGATAAATTTTATGATAGTCTACATTGACTTAGGACCATATGAATCAGTCAAGACAGAGATCTTTAGCTACTTGGTTTTTTTCAGGCTATCATCAGTCTCCAATAATAATATGTGTATATTAATGTGTATAATATAACGTTGCCTCTTTTCATGCAAGGAAAACATCTATATAGCATATTATTTGTTCTTGAGAAAATGAAGTAAATTATTCATAGTAGAAATTACTGTTTTTGACATCCTTATTCTTAAAAGTATAAAGCATATTAAAACTGTTGATCTAATATGGATACACACTTTTCAATGAACTTTTCCCTTAAGAAGAATTTGAAGATTTGGAGAAATGTTGAAGTCAAGATTTGTGAGCAAGACCCAGAAAGTCACAGTTTATATATTCTTTACCAGTGATATTCAAAGGAAATTATCATTTAGTCTAAATCATTTTAGCTTAGTCCAACTCAGTGTTAACTAGTGAAAGTATTTAAAGAGCATATAGTATAAGAAGATGTTGTTAAAAAAAAAAAAAAAAAAAAAAAAAACAGGGGCTGGGAATATGGCCTAGTGGCAAGAGTGCTTGTGTCGTATACATGAAGCCCTGGGTTCGATTCCCCAGTACCACATATATAGAAAATGGCCAGAAGTGGCGCTGTGGCTCAAGTGGTAGAGTGCTAGCCTTGAGCAAAAAGAAGCCAGGGACAGTGCTCAGGCCCTGAGTCCAAGCCCAGGACTGGCAAACAACAACAACAACAACAACAAAGCAATAGGAAACACTCCTATTTAGATAAGTACATTTTAGGGCTCAGTGCACTTGCCTAGTAAGTATAGCACGCTGGATTTGGTCACTAGCACCAAAAAAAGAAAGAAAGAAAGAAAAAAGGAAATATCCTATCAGGTGGTGTGGCCTAGGACTAATATTATGTATCTTTTTTATATATCAATTTGTTTCACAGCGCAAGACTCATCAGTTTTTTGTGAAGTCCTTCACAACACCCACCAAGTGCCATCAGTGCACCTCTTTGATGGTGGGCTTGATGAGACAAGGCTGTGCGTGTGAAGGTAAGGACAGAGAAACATTGGCTGCCTGGTTTGGGGTCCTTGCAAAGATGACAAAATGTAGCTTGTGTTCTTCATCATTGCTTTTATCTGGAGAACAAGAATTAATAAACAGAGTGCCCTGTTGACATCTGTTGGATGTTAGAGAAGCTAGACTGTTGCTCCCAAGAAACACATTTTAGAGGAGGTGTATATTATTTGGGTGAATCTTTGGTCTCCCAAATCATTAGCATCTGAAACAGAAAACAAGAAAGTTAGCCTTGGATCTGTTGATTTTTTTTTAACTAGTATTATAAAGTAGGCAAGATAATCAATATCTGCTACTTTATCTGACGGTTTTTTTCCTAGTGTTAACAGCAGAAGTTTATTGTATCCATTCATTGATTCATCTTTCTTGTGTTTATGATACATGCTTGCTCTGGGGTCCGGTGGTAAATGTAGGAGAGAGAGAGAACTAAATCCTCAAAGAATTCACATTCTGGAGAATGAGAGAAATGATCATTGATAATTGGAACTAAAAGCAAAGAATATTTGTTTGGCTACCACTTTATGTTTCCTGGGACATCTAAAAGGAAAATGACCAACACTATGATGGAATACATTATTTGTTTATGACTTTTAGAAATATGATTTGTTTATCTAATGAGATTTGCCAGCTAATAAACCAGCTAATAAAACCAGCTAATATGTTATTTACTAGTATAGCTTATGAAAAAATTCTAATATAAGTTTCCATTTGTTAGCTCTTCTCAGTGTTGGGAGGGACTAAAAAAGAAATGTTGTAACTCCATCAGATGCTTGTGTTCCCTTACCATTTGCATCTAGTGTGTATCAACTACTTCAAAGAAGGAATAAATTAATAATAGCATTAGGAAATGCATTTTATGTTTGATTAATTCTCAAAGCTGAAGTAGGAAATCCAGATACTGGAATCTTAACTAATCCATTAAATACATGCTACATGTAGAACAAAGGGCATAGCCAGGAGTGACGTCCTGGATTGACTAGGGAGCACAAGTTTGAAAAGGTTAGTAAAGATGAGGACTGAGCCATGGAGAGCATGATGACAAGATGGCAGAATCATCTCAGAGGAAGTAGCCTGTATCATGGGGAGTATTGCTGAAGCCAAAGAAGGAAAAAATGGATGTGCGTGACTAGTTTTAGCTTATGTTGGTCCTTAGCTAGTGCACAAATGTCTTTATAATCTATTTATTAGAAAGAATCTTAGAAAGACAACCACCTGGCCTTAGGTCCCAATTCCATAGTAGAATTGTGTGTGTGTGTGTGTGTGTGTGTGTGTGTGTGTGTGCGTGTGCACACGTGCGCTAGCAGTGGGGCTTGAACTCAGGGCCTTGTGTTCTTGCTCAGCTATTTTTTTTAATCATGGCTGGTGCTCTACCACATTAGTCATACCTCCGGTCTGGATTTTTTGCTGTTTACTTTCAAGGACTTTTCTGCCCAGGCGGGCTCTGAACTTCCATCTTTAGATCTCAGCCTCCTCGATGACTAGGATTGCAAGCGTGAACCACTGATGCCCAGCTTCTAGTAGGGTTTTTTTAAGCTCTTTTTCTAGGTCTTCTGAAGACTTGTGCCCTATTTTTTTCAGATTCTTGATGCCTATCTTAAAAAGTCATGGGGACATTAGACTGTCTCCAGCCTTTGTATGTCAGGTTTTTGTAAATGTTGTGGAGTTCTGGTTACATTCTCTAAAGACTCCTGCCATTTTTATTTCTTCCTAGTTAGTTGGAATTAGATACAATATAGGATCTTATTTTGTTATTTCCACTACCCTTTGGAGGCAAAACTTCTTTACCAATATAAAGGGTTAAAATGAATTGAAGGTCGGAGGTGTGGCTCAAGAGCACCAGCCGAGCAAGCAAGTGAAAACAAGCGTGCAAGCCAAGATGGCCGGAATTCAAGCTTGGACACAAGTGAATGAAGACGTTTGAATAGTTTCTTTTCAGAACTACACTGCACTGCCTCCCTCATGGCTTATGCAGCGAGCAGCGGATATGGATGTGTTCTCCGTGTCCTTTGGTTCCTCTTATTTTTCCCAGTGTTCTTGCAGGAGCCAACTTTGTCGTAGGGATTATAAACTTAGTCTATAAATCCTGCCAACAGCCTTTTTTTTAAACAATATTTTAACCTGTAATTTTTCATCAACTCGAGTGTTTCATTTTTCATCTTGCCTCAGAATCTGAAGCTTGCCATAAGAAGCAAATAGAGGGATTATGGCAATAGTACTGGTAGGAGGGCATGGAAACTCTGACCTGCACTCCTGAGGTTTGAGTCCTGGCACTGTTGCTTCTGAGCTCTGGCCCTGAGCGAGACATGTGGCGTGGGGATAGTAATTGACTCGCCCTTACTTGTCTCAGAAACATGGTTGAAGTGTCAAATGACGCTAACTCTATCCTAGAAGTACTTTAAGAATTATAGAAGGTTATAACTCTAAAACTAAAGGCTGTTTAGTCCTTTGTAGTCATTGAAATTTTTATTTTCAAAAACTTACCAGGTGTGGCAAAGGTATCAGAAGCTTAATATTTACCAGTGACTCTCAATGAAAGTTTCTGGTGTCCAAGCTACTGTAGGGTGAAGAACTCGAGATCTCCTGAAAGCCCTTCATTAGGAATTAGTTCAGTCATTTTATTTTCAAGGTTAGATATTTGTTATTTAATTGTTTCTCACTTTGATCACTAATGTTAACAGAGAACACGAATACAATTTTTAAAAGATTTTCCATCACTTATTATTGAGGTTCTTATTGGCAAGCAGTCAATCAGTTTCCCAAATGATAAAACAAGTTTTCAAAAGAAAATAAGGGTCAGATACTGGTGGCCCAAGCCTGTAATCTTAGCTACTAGTAGGTAGCCGTCAGAAAACCAGAAGTGGAGCTCAAAGTGATAGAGCTCCAGCTTTGAGCAGAAAACCTCAGGGACAGTGCCCAGGCCCTGAGTTCAAACCCCATGACTGACCAAAAAGAAAAAGAAAAAAGAAACATTAACTAGCATAGCACTGTACATGCAACTAGTTTGTGATGAGTTTTGTTGCTGCTGCTATTGCTACTGCTGCTGTTGTCAAAATGTTCTCATTGAACATACCTTTTTTCTTCCAAAAGTATGTGGATTCTCATGTCACATAACTTGTGTAAACAAAGCTCCAACTGCCTGTCCAGTTCCTCCTGAGCAAGCAAAAGGTCCCCTGGGCATAGATCCACAAAAAGGAGTGGGAACTGCCTATGAAGGCCATGTCCGGGTGAGTATCATAGGAGAGTCATGAGTGACTTCAAAAATAATTGAATCACTTTTATGAACATCCTACTTGACAGAAAGTCAAATGAATAAAATTCAACTCAGTAATTTTATTTCATCCAAAGCAATTACTAGAAACAGAAGCCTACCCTTTACCTGGAAATAAATTCTAAAACATCATGTACATCTCTGTGTGGACCCTGTCCATCTTGTGATGAACTGATGTTGAAATCACCTTAAAGAAATTTTGGGGGAGGGGGAATGGGGAGGCGGTAACAAATAATACAAGAAATATACCCATGGCCTTATGTATGAAACTGTAACCCCTCTGTACATCACTTTGGCAATAAATAAGTAATTATTTTCTAAAAAGAAAGTAATTTTGGCCTCTGGTCTTCCTCAAGAGATGAAATGTGGCTTAGAGGAGATATATCAAGACACAGTCTTGTTTTGGGGGTCATATTTATAGTGTGAGCTGGATTTCATCCTATCACATTCTCCTCATGCTATTTAGAACAAAGACCATGTTGGTACCACTTGAGCCTTTCAGTAAGAGGCCAAGTCATTCCATATTTGAAGAGCACATTACCACTTTTCCCTTGTTAATGGTTGCGTCCACCTGCTGCTCTGCTACCCAATGTGCTGGGCTTCAAACCTGAGTGTGTTACCTTAAAGTTTTCACCTGCACTGCACCAGGGACTAAAGAGGCTCCTGTGACATTCTCATTTGAAATGTTTGTTTGTCTGTCACAAAACTAAGATCCCTAAGCCAGCGGGAGTGAAGAAAGGATGGCAGAGAGCACTGGCCGTAGTCTGTGATTTCAAACTCTTTCTATATGATATCGCTGAAGGAAAAGCATCTCAACCCAGCGTGGTCATCAGCCAGGTGATTGACATGAGGTAAGCCTGCGAGGCACTGCGTGTTGCCGGGGCATAAGGGCAAGAATGCTTTTGAATTTCCTTTTATATTACCATTTTTAGTCACATAATCTAGCTTTGTGTTGGTTTTCCAATGTAACCTCGTAAGTAGCAGGAAGTAAGGAGTAGCTTTGGACAGGCTGGCAGGTGGGCTTAGTGCCAAGGAAGGGTGGTGAAGGCCACAGGTGCTCTTCAGAGCATCATCAAAAGTGGGGTAGAACAGGGTCAGTACAAGGAAGGGCTCCGAATCTCAGGCAAGCTCTTGGAAAACATACCAAAAACAGGAAACATTTGTGTCAGAGTCTTGTGTTTTTCTAGTCTCATTTTCGGGATTGTTCCCCATCTCCCTAGCAGTTACCCTCCTTTCCTCCAACTCCAGGGCTGTCCCAGAGACATGTCACTCAGTCCCACAGCGTCAGCTGTCACCTCTGTCTGCCGTGACTCAAAACCCACCTCCAGTCCCATGCCCCACACTGCCATCTCACACCTGCAGGTCAAGCACATCATCCTCCCACCAAATACGAATATGAAGGGATCTGTGCCAGAAATACCAGCCAGGAAAATCCGGCAGCACTTGCTAAGGCATTGGATATCTTAAAAGAAGGGAGAGTGAGAAGGCCCAAGAGTCTCTAAGACTAACTCGGCAACAGTGAGACCTCTGTCCCTTTAAAAAAAAAAAAAAAGTGAAGGAGGGCTGGGAATATAGCCTAGTGGTAGAGTGCTCGCCTTGTGTACATGAAGCCCTGGGTTCGATTCCTCAGCACCACATATATAGAAAAAAGCCGGAAGTGGCGCGGTGGCTCAAGTGGCAGAGTGCTAACCTTGAGCTAAAAGAAGCCAGGGACAGTGCTCAGGCCCTGAGTTCAAGCCCCAGGACTGGCAAAAAACAAAACCAAAAAAGTGAGGGAGCAAGAAGAAAGGTCAAAGATAAAGATGTCTTTAAGAATGAGGGATGAAAATATCAGTACCAAAAGTAAGAAAGTTATAGGGAATAAATCTCACATAGGAAACCTATTGGAGATGTTGAAAGGACAAGAAAATGTCAGATGATCTGGCTTGGGCACATGTCCGGTTTATTTGGGGAGGGAAGCGGGCCCCCTTTGCAGTGGAGTTCAAGTCTCAGTTCTGCATGGAGCCCTTCTGCTCTTCTTTGGGCTAGCCAGTAATTATTTCTATCACATGTATAATGTGCCAACTGCTTGTTGTTTATTGTCTTAAGTGATAAGTCACTTAAATAAAATCTATGGTAGGGAAGAATAATTTTTTAATTTAATATGGGTGTTTTACGCAGCTAAGTTCTGAGGATTGCTTCCTATGTGCTGTTTGGTTACATAAGCAAACTCACACACACCACCGTTGCCGCACACACAGCCAGGCACCATACAGTGGTTCACGCCTGCCATCCTGTCTACTCAGGTAGCTGGGATCGGAGGACTGTAGCTTGAAACGAGCCTGGGCAGGAAAGTCTATGAGACTCTTATCTCCAGTTAACCAACAAAAAGCCTAAAGTGGAGTTGTGTCTCAAGTGGTGAAGCACCAGCCTTGAGCACAAAAGCTCAAGGTAGCGCTCGGCCCTGAGTTCAAGCCCTAGGACCAGCACACGCACACAAAAAGAGCCGCTTATACCAGCTTCACTTTTTTTTTCAGAGATGAAGAATTTTCTGTGAGTTCAGTCTTGGCCTCTGATGTTATTCATGCAAGTCGAAAAGATATACCCTGTATATTTAGGGTAAGTGTGTGTTATAATTTGAGAATTTAAATTATTTCTTTTTGTCTTGGTTTTATTTTTTGGGGGGTATTGGCATTTGAACTCTGGTCCCTCTACAAGGCAGGTGCTCTATTGCTTGAACCACACCTCTAGCCTCTTATTTGCTCTGGTTATTTTTGAGATAGTGTCTCTCCTTTTGCCTGGACTGTGATTGTCTTAGTTGCACTGCCCACCATAACTAGGCTGGCAGCATTTGGTTGAGGTTGGGAGATGTGAACTTTTTTATCTAGGCTGTCCTGGAACTGGGGTCCTCTGGATCTCATCCTCCTACACAACTAGGATGACAGGTTTGTCACACTTGACAGAGATCATTGGAGATGGAGTCCCACAAGTTTTCTGCCAAGCTGGTCTTGAACCACAGTCTTCCTAATCTCTGCCTCCTGAGTAGGTATTTTGCAGGTGTGAGCCACTGTGACTAGCTGAGTTATTTTGTTTATAAGAAGATTGTTTTGCTTCTCCAGATAAATGGTCGTTGTACTAAGAATAGAACAGATTTTATATTCCTTTGTATATTCCACACCACTAGTACTTGAGTATATAGAAAGTCAGTGCTGAATTAACTAAGGAGACGCCAGTAGGAAGTATGGATCTGTGGTAGAGGAATGGGGCTAAGTCGGGGAGCATCATGTCCAAGGAAGCTCCTGAGGTGGCCGGCCTTGGCAGAGGAGCAGAGGGAAGGGGAAGATAAGGTGACTCGTCCAGAGAAAGCTGAAGAAGATGAAAAGCAAGATACCCTCACCTGGGACAAAAGCCTGGAGATGCAGGTTTTTTTTTAAGGACACAATTGCAGAAAGGGCAAAAATATTTTGATTCTGGAGATTACAACATGGCTAAAGATGAAGAACAAGCAACTGCCCACTGCAGCCCGAGACAAGACAGAGGTTCACTGGGGACCACATTCCCACACCACAGGGCCTTTCCCAGAGGAAACCATCCCTCATCCCTAGCAAGCTGGCTGGCTGATTAAAAGAGCTGAACTACATGAATCTTCTAATTCCCATTATTCCTCCTTAATATGTTACTTATCCACTTCTGTTTCCTTTCACTGGCTAAGTCTTTGGAGCTGACAGCTTTGCAGGTAGCACTACTGTGTGCTACTAATAGTTGTAAGGGACTATTCCTGTGTAGAGGTTTTGATTAGCTTAACAGTGCACTGATGAGAAGGACATGTTAGAGCAAGCAACCTAAGTAGTCTACTTGAAAATAATTGTATATATCACCTAACTTGTAAAGTAGGACTGGTTCCAGCAAGTAACAAAGCAAGTTGTACCATTTTAATGTTCTGGCTTTCTTTTTCCTTCATCTTAATTATCGCTTCGTATGCTAACTCTTGTTTAGTATGACCTCTGTTGTGTTGATTGCTTTTGTATTTTACTTCTGGATTTTGTAAAATGGGAATTTAAGACCATAAGTTGGAATAAAAGTCACATAACTCAAACACAAGCTGATGGGGCTCCAGAAGATTGGAATAACTGTGCTTAAACTTGAGTGGCCTTCAGCCTGTTTCAGTGTTCACAGTAGACTCTCCCCTGGGCAGTATTTGTCCATTCTGGTGTGACTTGGGTGGCGTTAGTGCTTGGCAGCTGTTGGTGAAGCTCATCCCTGGTTTTATGGCATTACAACCCTTTCATTGTGGAAGGTGTGAATGACGCGTGCATGTGCAGTCACCGTTGCATTCACTTCCATGCCATTTTTGTAAATACAATAGTTTCGCACAGCCTTTCACAAATGTCTGTGTTAATTTCACTTATTAGAAAGAGGGTTAAAGGAATCAAATGGTAGGTGTGAACTTGTTCAAAGTGCTTATAGGAAATGTTCACAATGCAACTCCCTTGTACTATGAATGATTGCTAAAAATAAAAGATACATAATAAGAAAAGCAAAAAAAAAAAAAAGAAAGTAGATAATGTGCCAGCCAGAAGCACAAGAGTTCCTTAAAACAACAACAACAGCAACTACGTCTACAGCTTTTGTATGACAAGTACAGTTCACAATTTGGGGCTTATAGAATACCAACCTGAAATCTTGGCTCAGTCTGCCATAGAATTAAGGTTTCATATGTTACTAATACCCATGACTTTCAGTGGCCTTGTGCAAAAACGTTACGTTGCTTAGACGTATCTTTTGTCCTGTGCAGAATATAGCATTTTGAAAATGTCAGTTCATATTATTTATCTAAACTTTTAAAGTGTAAGCTTGTCATTTCCACATTCAACTTTGGGGACACGAAAGGGTTTACATACTATACCACCTCACCACCACCACCCCCTACTCCCCTGTTGTCTTTACTCTTGGTGTTGGTGTTAGGGTGTTTCCTTTATATGAAAGTATAAGTGGACACTGTGTTTTATAACAATAATGATGTTTTCTTTCTCACTTCTCAGTTAACCACTCTTAATCCCATATTGCTAATATTTAACAGTTGTTTAAATAAAAGGAATGTTGGGGGATTTTTCTCAGTGCTGGGGTTCAGCTCAGTACCTTTCATTTGCTAGGCAAACAGTCTATCACTGAGCTACAGCCTCAGTTCTCTAGGAACTTTACAGTGAAGTATAGATGCAGGAAGCCATCAGGAGAAGCAGTCTAAGAGAATTAGGCCTGTGGCAATTAGAGTAATTTACATGGTAGATAAGACTCATTCATATTAAAGCATTTTAAAGTATGAATATGTGACTTCTAAAGTATATTTTCCTGTTAACTCTTATTTTTGAGTCACTGCTCAGTTTTCAGATAAATACTCACTTGTGGAAAATTGGATAAACGTGAAGGTTTCTCAAGTTTAAAAGGAAGTTTCTGTAAACTCATTTTAAAAAATGTGCTCCTGGTATATTTTGTTTTGTAAAAACTATTCCAAAACTTCGTAGTTCAGAGCAAGAGTACTTTTGTATTTTTTTACCCGTCCGTGGGTTGGCTGAGTTGCAGAGGTGTTGGCCGCGGTCATGCCTATGACTGCGTTCAGTTCATTTGCAGCAAGAAAGTCCAAAAATGACGGTACTCTTAGGTCTGCTGTCTTGGTTGTCGGCTTGGTCTGACCTCATTTGTCTTTTGTGGACCTTCTCTGTGATCTCGTAACTATCTGAAAGTCTGAGTGAGCTCTGAGCAGGTCTCTTTCAAGAGAGCAAAAAAACTTCCGGGCTTCATAAGGACTAGGCCCAAAACACCATGTCCCTAAGGCAGAGTGTTGCTCAAAGGAAATCTTGAGATTTAAAGGGAGGAGAAATAGACTCCACTTCTAGATGAGAATAGAATTGGAGGCTGTTTACCTCAATGTAACCTTGGACTGGAGAGATTTTTTTTCTGCCTACCCTGCTTACTATTTGTCTGCTCATCTTCTATTGTAGGAAAGTCAAAGAGTAAACCTCAGGTTAATCTCAGTTCTCAAACTGTTAATTCCTTCCCTCCCTGTGGTACTCCATGTCCTAGGCACTCTTGAAGAGATTATTTATTTTACCAGTGTCACCTTTTCTCATATATTTGATGAGGATATAAGAAAACAGTTCCTATCTTATGAAAACATTAAGGGAGTTGATGAGCAAATACTTGAAAAGTGCTGAGTGGTCGCACTGGTAAATAGTACTTGTAAATAGAGTAAGTGTAATTTCTTGGGATTGTGTTCTGGTGCTAATGTAGTGTTCTCATTATAATTGGAAAATTAAAACAACACTACCATTTTGAATGGTATCTCTTTTTACCTTGTCATAAAAACTGGTTACTCTGCTTAGGAGTGGCTAGTCTTTGCTGAAGGTAGCATTGAATGAATGTACATTGTTTTAGTGATGCTCAACCACCTAGCATAACTTGAACTAGCATGCAGGCTCTGTTTTCTGATAGCATGAATGTTGGATCATTCCAGGTCACAGCTTCTCAGCTCTCAGCATCTAACAAGTGTTCCATCCTGCTGCTGGCAGACAGTGAGAATGAGAAGAGCAAGTGGGTGGGAGTGTTGAGTGAATTGCACAAGATTTTGAAGAAAAACAAATTCCGAGACCGCTCTGTCTATGTTCCCAAAGAGGCATATGACAGCACTCTACCCCTCATCAAAACAACCCAGGCTGCTGCAATCATAGGTAGGAATTTAGAGCACTTACCATATTGTTGTAATTGTTTCCTGACCTGCCTTGTGAGCTGGAACTGGCTTTCGTCTAGGAGCCCCCAGTCTGACAGCACGCAGTGCATCACGGATGCCTGGTACGTGTTTAGTGTGTGAAGGAGTGTCCTTGTTTATCAGCAAACAGTTATATTTGCATTGGAAGTATTTTTTCTTCTGAGAAAGTGACTCTGCTAAAAATTAATTTACTAATATATTTGCTACTTGTGTGAGCTAAAACATATTAATTTCTTAGAACGTAAGTTTGATGTGTCACTCATAAATACTAAGTACCTTACCCAGATTATCAAGAAGCTTAGAAAGCATGACATACCTAACACAGTGAAGTGTGCATGTAAAATGCTCACATTAGTAAATGGTAGCTTCAGTACACAGAGGTTTAAGTTCTGACCTCCAGTTCTTTGTTACGGGCCAGTCAGTACTAAAAAGTTTAATGAGTGGTGGTCAAAGCCTTTGGCAGACTTTCCCTCTACAAGCAGTACAAGGAAATGGACTTAGGGCACTAGCAGGTGAGGTTTCTGGGTTTTTAGTTATTCAGTAAACATTTATTTCTTTTGCTATGTATTGAAAGGTGTGTGTTGTGTTAGTATGTATGTCTATTCACACGCATGCACACACTCCCATCCTAGGGCTTAAACTCTGCCTGGGTGCTTTCCCTGAGCTTTTTTCACCCAAAACTAGTACACTTGAGCCATAGTTCCACTTTCCTCTTTTCGGTGGTTAGTTGGAGATAAGAGTCTCAGGGTCAGTCTTTCCTGCTCAGGCTTGCTTCAAATCAAAATCCTTAGATATCTAAGCCTCCTGAGTAGGTAGAATTATAGGTGTTTGCCACTGGTGCCTGACAATAGATTATTTCCTTTTTAATAATTATTCTGTTTGAAAAACCCCGGCATGTTTATAAACTGTAATCTGAAAGGAAACTCGATAGTATAAGCTATTATATGTTTTGATTTTTAAAATGTTTATTCTTATACCAATTTTTCTTATCTGGTTTATTCTGCTGGCTTTATATGATTTTTTAATCTAATAAATATGTCTCTATCTTGTGTCTTTCATAGATCATGAAAGAATAGCTTTGGGAAATGAAGAAGGGTTATTTGTTGTTCATGTCACCAAAGACGGTAAGAAAAAAATCCAATTATGGTAGAGCATCTTTAAGTCGTATGTTAGAAAATTGTTGAGTTTAAGTTCAAAAGAGCAGGATTTTCTGTGACTCGTTCTATAAAATGTTCTGGGCATAATTTGATGTACTAAATCAAGTGATTTTTAAAAAAATTTTTAAATCACTTAAGTTCTAAAACTTTGTGCATCATCTCCTTGTGCATTTCAATTTACAATGTTGCTCTATGACTCAGATTGCATTTTTACGTTTTAACAGTTATTCAGTAAACATTTCTTTTGATACGTATTAGAAGGTGTGTGTGTGCGTGTGTGTGTGTGTTAGTATGTATGTGTATTCACGTGCATGCACACACTCCGATCTTAGTGCTTAAACCCAGGGCCTGGGTGGTGTCCCTGTGCTTTTTTCACCCAAGGCAAGTGTACTTGGGTGCACCAAGATACAAATAGAATGCAATGTGATTTTCCCCTTGTTTCATAAGTACTGTAACAACTCTTAAAATAGGTTACATTTGTTTGAAATGTTTGTCCTAGGGAAAAGTTAAATGGTGAATGGAATAAAGAGGAAGCAGTTTAATTTAGTATTCATATATAGAGTGGCCTAAGTTCTATCTTTCTATCAGGTTAGATCATAAGAAATGAATTCACTTACATCTGGCTAGTTCGTTAGCCATGGAAATTCTTCAGGAACCCCACGTGCAGTTCCCTCAAGCTTAGCGCCAGGAAGCGCGTTTTCCTGGCGCACCTGACACACTCGTGCGCAAGAGCCCTGCCCTGGGCTGCCAGAGCCCTGCGCGGAGGGTAATGCCTGCGGCCAGGAGGCAAATGCTCTTTTAATGAGCTTCATTGTCTGCCTTTTTCCTCCTGATTTCTGATTTTTTTTCTTCTATGAATGCCCATGTGTGTTTATTATTAGTGCATGTGTATCCTTTTGCCTATAATGGAAACACCTCAATGGATAACCACTTTGAAACCATTTTGCCTTTGACCTTGTCATTTCTGTGCATAGAAATTATTAGAGTTGGTGACAATAAGAAGATTCACCAGATTGAACTCATTCCACACGAGCAGCTTGTTGCTGTGATCTCAGGACGAAATCGTCATGTGCGGCTCTTTCCTATGTCAGCTTTGGATGGGCGAGAGACAGATTTTTATAAGCTGGCAGAAACTAAAGGGTGTCAAACGATCACTGCCGGAAGAGTGCGCCACGGAGCTGTGACGTGCCTGTGTGTGGCCATGAAAAGGCAGGTCCTCTGTTACGAACTGTTTCAGAGCAAGACCCGTCACAGGAAATTTAAGGAACTCCAGGTTCCATATACTGTTCAGTGGATGGCAGTCTTCAGTGAACAGCTCTGTGTGGGATTCCAGTCAGGATTTCTGAGATACCCTTTGAATGGAGAAGGAGGGCCGTGCAGTCTGCTTCATTCAAATGATCACACACTGTCCTTTCTAACACACCAGCCGATGGATGCTATCTGCGCAGTTGAAATCTCCAGTAAAGAATACCTGCTGTGTTTTAACAGCATTGGGATATACACTGACTGCCAGGGCCGAAGATCCAGACAGCAGGAGTTGATGTGGCCAGCAAATCCTTCCTTTTGTTGTAAGATTCTCTCTTAAAAAAAAAAAAAAGATTGTTATTAAAAAGGTGATATACAGAGGGCATTACAGTTATATAAGTCAGGTAAAGAGTATATTTTCTGTTTTGGACAATGTCAACCCTTCCTCAGTCTCTCCCAGAAGATGCTCTTTCTTGCGGGTGGCTTTATCTTTCTGTTCTCTTCCTTTTCCTTCTCCAACTAAATGTAGTCATTGTTGTTTTGGTCAGTCCTGGGACTTGAACTCAGGAGGGTAGTGCTGTCCCTGAGCTTTTTTTTCCTCATAGCTGGCTCACTACCACTTGAGCCACCACTTCATTTCCAGCTTTGGGTGAATAATTGGAGATGAGAGTCTCATAGTCTTTTCTTCCCAGGCTGGATTTGAACTATAGTCCTCAGATCTCAGCCTCCTGAAGAGCTAGTGTTGGTTATAGGCATGAGCTACCATCATTCAGCACAAAACCAGCTTTTAAACAACCTGTTATATGGTGTGTCAACTCTTCCTTTATGAATTATGTTCTATTTTCTTCGAAAATGTTTTGATATCTGGGTGCCTGCGGCTCCTGTTAATTATTTACTCAGGAGGCTGATCTGAGGATCACGGTTCAGACCCAGCCTGGGCAGGAAAGCGCTTGAGACTCTGATATCTCCAATTAATCACCAAAAAACCAGAAATGTATCTATGGCTCTAGTGGTAGAGTGCTATCCTTGAGCAAAAAGCTCAGGACAGTTCCCAAGTCCTAAGTTCAAGCCTCAGGATCAGCACACATACAAAAATGTTTGATGTTCTCATTTGATACGGATAGGGTTTGGCTGAGCTTGCACTCTCCCGCTACACAGAGTAGACCTTTCAAAGGCTTTGGTTCCCAGTAACCGTGCAGCTCCTCCCGCTCCCCCTTCTCCCAGGCTACAGCGCACCCTATCTCTCAGTGTACAGTGAAAACGCAGTCGATATCTTTGATGTGAACTCCATGGAATGGATTCAGACTCTTCCTCTCAAAAAGGTAATGTGATGTTAAAGTCTAATAACTAAGCTGGTTGATTTTATGGTATGAAGCTCAACTTAACACCGTTTTTATTGCACTATTTTCACACGGACACACAAAAATGCACAAACCTATATAGTTTGATTGTTAATGATGATCAACTGGAATTTAGCCTACAACATAAAATGTCAGTGTCATCTTCTAAGACGTTTTGGTATGCACTATTTAATCCTGTAGAGACAGAGTTTAGAGTCTAGGAAAGTAATCAGACTTAGAATCAAAACTGTTTAGGTGTTTCATGATTTAAAAATAGAGGTTTCACGTATTCAAGCACGTAATATTTTTCCCTTATTGTTTCCATACATAAAGAAAAATTTTGTACCTATGGAACTGCTATTTTGAAAAACAGGTGTGTAATCTCTCACTCAGATATATGGTCTATGAGCCCGCATGTTCTGACTGAAGGATAATTTAGGAGCAAGTGAAATAAAATAGCCAGATTCAAACTTCAAAATGGACAGTCTTGGGGCTGGGAATGTGGTGGCTTAGCAGTAGAGTGCTTGCCTACCATGCATGAAGCCCTGAGTTCGATTCCTCAGCACCACAGAAACAGCCAGAAGTGGCGCTGTGGCTCAAGAGGTAGGGTGCTAGCCTTGAGCAAGAAGAAGCCTGGGACAGTGCCCAGGCCCTGAGTTCAAGCCCCAGGACTGGCAAAAAAAAAAAAAAAAAAAAAAAGTATGTATGGACAGCGGGCAGCCTTACACCATGGCTCTCAAATGTAGCCACAATATATAAAACTACTGAAATATGACCTACTTTGGAAATCTGGACTGGCTGCAGTCATCTTTATGTTTAATTCTTCAATTAATTTTTGTAATATATGTGAGAGAATACATGACCTTAATGTAATATAATAAACTGGTCACTTGTGCTAAATGTATTGTTTTGTCCATAATAGAATTGTGTCCATCTTGAATGGATTTGGAATTGATTTCCTGCATGTAGCCTGAGGGAGAGATTCCATTTTCTTTGTTCATATAGGCATTTGTTTCCTCACCATTTACTGGTGGTCCTTTTCCATGCCATATACATCACTTGTGGACATGTTGTATTTCATGACAAGAACTCATAAGGCAGATGTGTTGATAGGTTCTTAATATAATTATATGCTCACTAAGGACTTTTAAAGGATAAATCTCCAAGAGCCAGGTGTCAATGGCTCACACCTACAATCCTAGCTACTCAAGAGGTTAAGATCTGAGGATCATAGTTCAAAGCTAGCTCAGACAGGAAGGTCTGTGAGACTCTTATCTCCAATTAATCACCCTCCACCCAAATAAAAAGCTGGAAATGAAAGTGTGGCTTAAAATAGTAGAGAGCTAGCCTTGAGCACAAAAGCTCAGGGATATTGTCCAGACCCTGATTCAAGCCCCAGGACTGGCAAAAGGAAAAAATATGTGTGTGTGTGTGTGTGTGTGTGTGTGTGTGTGTGTGTGTGTGTGTTATACATTGTATAAGTATATTTCTATTATATTTATTTATTTTTCCCAGGATATTCTTTCTTGAAAGTGTTATCCTACCTTCACTTGTTCAGGTTAGAGTATTTCTTCTTAAACAAAATTATCATTACCTCCGTTGAGGTGTTTCTGAGAGGATTATATATTTGCTATTTTGTTGTTGTTTTGGTTGGTTGTGGGGCTCTACCACTTTGAACCACAGCACCACTTCCAGTTTTCTGATGGTTAATTGACCATAAGAGTTTCACTTTCCTGCCCAGGCTGACTTTGAACCGTGATCCTCATACCTCAGTCTCCTGAGTAGCTAGGATTACAGGTGTGATCCACCAGTACCTGACATAAGGACTGTATTTTGAAATAAGTGAAAGGTCTTTTAGAAAAGTCTTACTAGTATGTACTCAATGGGCCAGAAGTTTTATGATTTAGTTTTAAGAGTTGTGTTGAAATACTAATTTCATTTTTTATATTTTAGGTCCGACCACTAAACAGTGAAGGATCTTTAAATCTTTTAGGATTGGAGACAGTTAGATTAATATATTTCAAAAATAAGATGGCAGGTAAGAAAATACTTACATTTATTTATAGGAGCGCTTCAATGAAAATATTATCTCAGCCCAAGGTGACATGAATATTAAGTGCCAGAGTGAAGATTTAAACTCTCATACATCTTAGGCCAGAGTCTGTATACCTGGACACTAGCAAACTCTCTTAAAAATATTAAATATTAGGTAAAAGTGGTTGTAGGGACTTGGGAATGTGGCTTAGTGGTAGAGTGCTTGGCCTAGTATGCATGAAGCCCTGAGTTCGATTCCTCAGCACCACATAAACAGAAAAGGCCAGAAGTGACGCTGTGGCTCAAGTGGTAGAGTGCTAGCCTTGAGTAAAAAGAAGCTCAGGGACAGTGCTCAGACCTGGAATTCAAGCGCCAGGAGTGGATTTTTTCTTTTTCTTTGTCTTACTTAGATAATAGCATCCCCAGTCATGTCATGTGGATATACAGTTGTCTGTTTCTTCTCAGACTGTGTTCACAAACGTTTTCAGGCTTTCAGAGTTCTTGGATGACAGCTGTTTACCTCTAAATGTAGAAACTGCCACAGGAATAGATAGTAAGTGACAAGGGGCATACTATTAAATACCTCTAGGATTAGAAGAGAAAAAATAATGACAGTCTCTAAGTCTTTAATGTTTGCCATATAGCCCAGGCTGGCTTAGAACTCACTATGTAGTCCCTGGCTCTTGCTCCTTCTGCCTCTGCCTCCCACATTCTTTCAGGTGTGTACTTCCACATCTGACTCTCGGTTGTTGTTGTTGTTTAATTGGGATAGGGAAGGCAGTACTGGGACTTGAATTCTAGCTTCAAGGTCTTGTTTCGGTTTTCTTCCTCATGGCTGACACTATCACTTTGAGCCACACATCCAGTTTCAGTGTTTTGCT
The DNA here is from genome assembly GCF_023159225.1 of Perognathus longimembris pacificus. Classification (NCBI taxonomy): domain Eukaryota; kingdom Metazoa; phylum Chordata; class Mammalia; order Rodentia; family Heteromyidae; genus Perognathus; species Perognathus longimembris. Next base: position 67,984,502 of record NC_063171.1, read on the forward strand.
GGTTAATTGAAGGTAAGAAAGAGTCTCATGGATTTGTCTGCCGAGGCTGGATCCAAACCTTCATTCTCAGATCTCATCTTTTTGAGTAGCTAAGATTATAGGCATGAGCCAGTGGAGCCTATCTGTAAGCTTATCTATGCAGGAGGCTGGTATATGAGGATGGAAGTTCAGTGCTAACTTGGGTAGTCTATACGATACTTATCTACAGTTAAGCACCAAAAAGCTGGAAGTGGAGCTGTGGCTCAAGTGGTAGAGTACCAGCATTGAGTGGACCAAAAAAGAGAGAATGAAAAGGTGTTTGGTTAGCTCTGCTTAATTTCTGCATGTATCTCTTTTATTTATCCTATTGAAAAAAATCACTGTTCATGTGCTGTGATTATCAGTGCATGATTCCAGAAATCAGAAATGCACATGTCCAGTAGTGTCATGGAATTTAATGGATAAAAAGCATCTTTGTAGTTCAAACGGCATCATTATTCTTTTTTTCCAAACAGAAGGGGATGAACTAGTAGTTCCTGAAACGTCAGACAATAGTCGGAAACAAATGGTCAGGAATATCAACAACAAACGACGTTATTCCTTCCGAGTCCCTGAGGAGGAGCGGGTGCAGCAAAGGAGGTACACCCATCTGAACTTGTGCTCGCTGGCCAGTGGTGCCACCAGTGTTCTGAGTGTATCTGGTGACAGTGCCGTAGAAGATCGGTCACTTATCTGTGGTAGCAAAACTCCAGAGCTGGAGGTGTGGTGCCACGGTGGTAAAGTGCTTCCCTCAGGAGTGTGAGGCCCACAGGTTCCGTCCGCAGTAACGGCACCCCTCAGCACCATGTTAGCTAACATTCTCCAAGTTAACAGAACACACTGGGTAAAGCACCGCACTTTGATTAATTCTGTGTATATGCGGATTAATCTTAACGTAATGGAATATATAGCTTTGTTCAGTATAAATCCAATCATATCTGTGCATGTAGTAACCTTGTATATGGAAATTGAAATTATGTTCATAAGTAAACAAATGGGTATATAATGTTTGTCTACATATAAAAAAATTCTAAAGGGTCTATCAGTAATTTTAAAAAATAGGTACAAACGGGTCAGACTATCTGTAACTAGTGCAGAAGTTTTGGTATCTTACTCAAAGGACATGACCCTGCCGTGCACAATGGCTCAAGGCTGGCCTAGCTACTTAGGAGGTAGAGATTGGGAGATTGCAGTTCAAGACCAGCCCAGGTATAAAAAAAATTTAGCAAGACTCCATCTCAACCAGTGGCTGGGTTATCCCAAGTGTTATCCCCAGCAACACAAGGAAATGCAGTAAAAGGATCAGACCTAATGGCCTGGGCTAAAGAACTAGCACCTCTCCTTGAAAATAACCAATGCAGAAAGAGTCGGAAGAGTAGGGTGGTCCAGCACCGGCCTACTATAGCATACTTGAGGACCTGAGTTCAGCCCTTAGTGTCAACAACAACAAAGACCCTGACCCTCTCGGGCGAGAGTACAGCGCTCGCCTAGGATGCCTAGGGTTCTGGGCTTGGTCACCAATTCTGAATAAAATTGTTAAAAAGACCCTCCCTCAGCCAGATGCCAGTGGCTCACACCTGTCATCCTGGCTACTCAGGAGGCTGAGATCTGAGGATCATGGTTCACAGCCAGCCCAGGCAGGAAATTTTGTGAGGCCTTTATGTCTAGTTAATTACTAAAAGGCTGGAGGTAGAAAACTGTGGTTCAGGTGGTAGAGCACTAACCTTGAGTGAAAAATCTAAAGGACAACTCCTATGCCCCGAGTTCAAAGCCCAGTACTGGGACACACACATAAAAAAGACCCTATTACTTTTCTCATCCCAGATTGTAAGATGTTTTCATTTAAAGTTAAAGCCAAAGCATTTTGAGGAATTTGACTATATTTTGTTATCCTTATTATTTAGCCTATATTTTTACAAAAATAAAGTATTCGATTTTTTTTCTTAAGTTACCTAGACTGAAAAATATCTAAACAGGTGTTCTGCCTTACAGGGAGATGCTACGAGATCCAGAAATGAGAAATAAATTAATTTCTAACCCAACTAATTTTAACCACATAGCACACATGGGTCCTGGAGATGGAATACAGATCCTAAAAGACCTGCCCATGGTAAGAGGGAAGAGGAGCGAGTGTGCAGATGAATGGGGTGAGAAGTAGTGGGAGAGGGGGGAAACGTGTGTACCCATATATATGAGCTTCAGTACATATATGCAGACTTCACAGGATGTATTAGTTTAATAAGGAAAGATTTTCCTCAGAAGGTCACAAAATGCCCATAAGATGTATAATGGCATACACGATAAGGAAAACTAAATTTAGACTTCCGTCACAAACCTAACAGCCCCCTGGTTCCTTGTTCTTGAGATATCTTGAAGACCTAATGGCAGAAGTAGCAGAACTTAGCTACCAAATCTCGAAGTTGACTAATACACATAGTATTTGTCCCCCACGACCACCCCTGCCAAAATTCACCTGGTAGTTAATAGTCACATCTCTCAGCTAATCAGAATAAAATATTCTTTCAAGACAAGCAGACAAGTCAAACACACTTGCCACTAGGCCATATTCCCAGCCCCAAATGTTTTTTCTTCGGCTGTTTACAAACATGTTTCCTTGTCAATGACCCATTTAAAGTACACCACAGGAAACTGTCATGTTTTGATGGCATGAAATTGTGTCCTCAGACCTGTTAAGTTGACATTATGGACATCAGTCATAGTTGAGCCATCCAGATTCTGCTGGCTCACAGTACTCCCGGGATATACACTTCCAGCAAAGTGATAAAACTTAGGAGCCTTTTGGTCAATAGGGACAGCAGCTAAGCTTTGCACAGTTTTAAGTTGAATTAACGTTTTATGGTTATTTGTGAATTGTAACCCAAATCTCTTTCTAAGGAAATGTCTTAAATTAACCACATTACAAAACTTTTGTAAAAGAACTAAGAGAGGAAAAAAAAAAGTAGTACAATTGGGTGAGCAATTAAATTTACCATAAAAGTTAACATAGTAAGGGAGTTTCACATTTATTTCATGGGAAGAAAATGAAATAGACATATATCTGTACATACTCACTCAATATTTGTATTAATAATCCCTCCTTTATGAGATTAAAATCATTCACAAAACTTCCCTCGTAGAATGAGAATTTTAACCAGCTGTGTTGAGTAAATGCTAATAAAAGTCTACAAAAGCCAGACAAGAGCCAACCTTCATATAACAAAATCAAGTAAGTTTAAGATTAACCACATTAAAATATTCAAACTTTGTATTTTAAAGCTACAGTATTTTTTTTAGCTTTATCCAGACTGGGAACTCAGATTTCTCCCTGTTGTTTTCCCATTCTTAGTGCTTTCTTCACTGTCTTAGTTTCGCCTCAGAGGTAAAAGTAACAGAGTCACATAGCCTAGAGCCTCGGGGTTTTGTTTTTCCTATGGAAGTTACAATGTCAAACATAAAATGCCTTGATAGTTGTTTTTGTTAATTTAGACAGTTGAAATATGAATATATTTATAGCTTATATTTGAAAAACCTTAAACTTTTTGAAATCTCATTTGTAAATAATCTTCTTCACAAATGACACCTAGATAGCATTATGGAGGATAGAGAGACCCAAGTTTCAGACACATGCATCTGTTGTGAAGAATACACCAGCAAGTACAAAACTTTCAGTAGTGAACGAAGTTTTAATAGATTCATCCTTTACTTTTTTTTGTTTCCATTTTGAAGATGTTGTGAACGAGGGAGTCCCTGCCCTCTACCACTTGAGCCATGCCCACAGTCCCTTTATTTGTATTTCGTTTTTGAGATGAAGTGTTGCTGACTTTGCCCAGGCTGGCCTCAAACTCGTGATCTTCTTGTCTTACCTCCCGAGTAGCTGGGACAACGGTTGTGCACCGCCAGCTACTTTTGTTTCGTTTTGGTGCACAGGAAAGACTATTTCTCGTATTTTCCAACAGTGTAACAAGAATTACAGAAAATTTTAGTAGTAATTCTATAAATTATAGTTACAGTATTTTCCTCAAAATGAAGTTGTTTCAATATTCAGTATGTTTCTAGCCATGGCATTCTGCCATCAGGGAAAAGTCGTTTTACTACCATTACAAATAAGAAATTTTACAGGAAAGTCCTCTCCCTTGGCCTTACTCTTTTCTTTCATCCTCCTACCACTTGAAGTACACGATATCTGTTTGATGTCTTTTTTACAAATCTTACCACTAAGCAGCACAGGGTTAGCTGGCATTCACCGAGGATGGCTCCTCAGCAGGCGCCAGCGACGGGGTTCCAACCAGACGTCCTTGGTGGTGGTGGCGGTCACCATTATCCCAGGTCACTCCGTCCTAGCAATTCAAGTCAGTTGTGAAAGTCCCTCCATTCTGCTTTCCTTCCCTGCCTCTTTCCCTCCCTCTTTGGATTTGGGCTGGAGCTCAGGACCTGGATGCTGTCTCCTCGCTTTTTTGCTGGAGACTGGTTCTCTGCCTCTTAAGTCACACCTCCACTTCGCATCACTGTCTTCATACCCTGCAATGCCATGTGTGTAGGAAAATAAACAAGAAGAAGACAGAACCGCGTGTCCACTTCTCGGTGTGTCTCATCACCTGGGTATGTCATGTGCAGCAAAGGTTTTAGGTTTCTAAGTTCTTGTTCTTTTTTTATGTTATTGTCATACCTTTTCGATTTCATTCATCTGAGGCTTTTTTCTTTTCTTTTCTTTTTGTCTTTCCTTTTTGGCCCTGGGGACCAAACCCAAGTCTCAGGCCTGCTGGGCAAGCTTGGTGCCACTGAGCTATGCCTGCTCTGAACCGTGTCTTCTACATGTCTGTATCCATTTAATCATCTAACAAGTAGCTATTGAGCACTGTGCTTCTTCAGGGTAGACACTGGGAAACAGTATCATATACAAGTCTGAAATAATATATGTCTGTGTTTGTATGCATGCCTATTAAGAAGCGTATTGGGTTTTAGTATGTTCTCAAGAATTACGGAAATGAAATTGCAAACTATTCACAAAAAGAAAAAACACATTGAAGTGAGTCACACACGTGAGCAGCCCATCCTAAGCCATCGGGTTCTCATCTGGGCTGATTTTTTTTTTTTTTTTTTTTTTTTGGCCAGTCGTGGGCTTTGGACTCAGGGCCTGAGCACTGTCCCTGGCTTCTTCCCGCTCAAGGCTAGCACTCTGCCACTTGAGCCACAGCGCCGCTTCTGGCCATTTTTTCTGTATATGTGGTGCTGGGGAATCGAACCTAGGGCCTCGTGTATCCGAGGCAGGCACTCTTGCCACTAGGCTATATCCCCAGCCCTGGGCTGATTTTTTAATGTCTTATCTTACCGAAATCAGTGCTGCTCTCCTGTGAAATACTTACGGGCATAGAAAGTTTATTTAACTAGTTTTACAGCTTAATTCTGTTTCTTTTGTACCAAATGATCCAGAAGTAGAATTGTTTGTCTCCTAAATAACGAGGGCTATGACGTCTAAGGTGATCGTTTTATTTCCTTGCCATCATGTAGCAGATGTGAACCTTTTATTGGTGCCTGAGTAAGCTAAGTCAGCCACTAGTATGAGGTGGGGTATGTTTTTTTTTAGAAAGATACACTGAATTTGTATTCTTAAATCTTTATCACTTGCCTTTTTAAGTGTTCGCTAGTATAAAGGAAAGCAGCTTTCCCTCCAGCCGAATACAAGAATACTGTTTTGTCTGTATAATATATGTTTTACCTGCTAGCTCAGTGATTTGGGGGCTTTAAGAAGGGATTTTGCGTGCTCACTTTGGCAGCACATAGACTAAAATTGGAACAATACTGAGAAAATTAGCATGACCCCTGCGCAAGGATGACATGCAAATTCTTGAAGCATTCCATATTTAAAAAAATTTTTTTTTTTTTTTTTTGGCCAGTCCTGGGCCTTGGACTCAGGGCCTGAGCACTGTCCCTGGCTTCTTCCCGCTCAAGGCTAGCACTCTGCCACTTGAGCCACAGCGCCACTTCTGGCCGTTTTCTGTATATGTGGTGCTGGGGAATCGAACCTAGGGCCTCATGTATCCGAGGCAGGCACTCTTGCCACTAGGCTATATCCCCAGCCCCTAAAAAAAATTTTTTAAGAAGTGATATTGCTTGGACTTGGGACTGGGAGAGGCAGCTAAGTGATGGAGCACTTGCCTAGTCATCAGCTGGCTTGGGTTTCGTCCTCAGCATGCCCCACAAAATAATAGCAATAAGAATTGGAGTTGTTGGTATATCATTACGCTTCTTTTTCTCTTTTTTTGTGCCAGTCCTGGGCCTTGAACTTGGCCTGGGCGCTGTCTCTAAGCTTTTTTGCTCAAGGCTAGCACTCTGCCACCTGGGCCACAACTCCACCTCTCCTTTTTTGGTGCTTAATTGGAAATTAAGAAAGACTCATGAACTTTGCTGCCGGGGCTGGCTCTGAAGACCACAGTTCTCATGTCTCAGCCACTGGCACTGGCTTATAATTTTGCTTCTTAAAGTGAAAATCACATGTATATTAGTAGGGTTTTATAGGGCTTTATTTTTTTTCTTTTTGGTAAAAGACCTTACCTATCACTGTTAACTCTTCTATCTCTAAAGTAAAAGTATCCTTGTAGAAGAAGCCTTTGAGCTTGGACAGCTCCTGAGACCTCTTGACAGAGCACACTCAACTCAGTGTCTGAGCCCTGCTGGACTCAGCCACTGTTCCTTTTAACATGTCACTCCACCCGGCTCAGGTGAAGCTCGGTGTGACCCCGGTTGCTCCAGAAGCACAGTTGCTCCCCAGAAGTGAGTCTTCCCCATTCTGGATGGTGACTGGCCACTGAGTGGGACTTCCCAAATATGTAGAAGTGGTTATTGTATTTGAGTCCTTGGCTTCCAAGACTTTTTTCTGTATCTTTGATTTTATATCATTTTGCTTAAAACACACACACACACACATACACACACACACACACTTCTGAAGGGCAGGGTTTTTCCCCCATATTAAAAATAAACTAACTTGGGCTGGGACTATGGCCTAGTGGCAAGAATGCTTGCCTTGCATACATGAAGCCCTGGGTTCGATTCCCCAGCACCACATATATAGAAAATGGCCAGAAGCGGCGCTGTGGCTCAAGTGGTAGAGTGCTAGCCTTGAGCAAAAGAAGCCAGGGACAGTGCTCAGGCCCTGAGTTCAAGGCCCAGGACTGGCAAAAAAAACAACAAAAAAAAACTTGCTGCTTGTTGGTGTGTGTGTGCGCGCACAGACAAGCCCTCGCCCAGCTGTGCCACTGCTACAGAGTGGCTCCTGCTGCTTCTTGCTTTTTCTGTACTTTTTGTGTTAGGTGGATTTTGTTTAACCTTGTTTTGATTGTTTCACATAAGAAAACACTGAATTGGGCTGGGGATATGGCCTAGTGGCAAGAGTGCTTGCCTCGTATACATGAGGCCCTGGGTTCAATTCCCCAGCACCACATATACAGAAAATGGCCAGAAGTGGCGCTGTGGCTCAAGTGGCAGAGTGCTAGCCTTGAGCAAAAAGAAGCCAGGGACAGTGCTCAGGCCCTGAGTCCAAGCCCCAGGACTGGCAAAAAGAAAAAAAAAAAGAAAACACGGAATTGAATAATGCTTAAAGTCCACACCCCTGCGAGTTTACTCTCTACTCACAGTAATAGAGCTCTTAGCAAGAACACAACAAAATGTAAGTTTCTAAGCCTGAATGTACTTCACTAAGATTCAGTCCTGGTGAAGGCTCCAGCTCGTTGAGTGTCATTATTGTTTGAAGTGTCGTGTATGTGGTCCATTTGCAGCACCTTACATCTCTCTCTTCTTTCTGTTGTTTCAATAGCCAGGCTTCCCTTATCCATCCCCTCATCATCACTCCGGTCTGATCTCCTCGCCGATCAACTTTGAGCACATCTATCACATGACTGTAAATTCTGCTGAAAAGTTTCTCTCTCCTGATTCCATAAGCCCCGAGCATTCCCCGTCTCTGCGCTCTGTCCCTGGTCCACCGAGCTTTATGCCTCCGAGGGTATGAACAGCTGAGTCAGGTGTTCACGTTCACTAACCGGATGCACATCTCCTGTTGCCTGGCCTAACGTAAAACACCACGGAGGCCGCCGTGCCTCCTTGTCTGCCAGCTTCTGGTCTTCCCCGGGCCCTTTCTCTGCTTACTTCCTCTTCTGATTCTATTTTATTTTGTCCTTTGAGGAAAAAGATGGATGAATAAGAAGGATTTTTGCTTTCGTTTTTGAAGCAAGATATTAGAGGTTTATCTGTGCGTGATAAAAATGTTCTTATGATGTTTTTAGTTACAGATACCATCCTAAAAAAGATAGCCCATAATGGAGCTTTATCCTGTTAAAACAAAACAGGAAAAAAAAAGCTTTCTTGAATTTCTGAATCCTTAGTAGCTCGTGTCCCTGTAATCAGTTCAATTCAGAGAAACTTACTTGTAATGAAGTTAGTATTTTTATCCATAGATGTATCCTTCATAAAATAACCCTTTGAAAAAGCCTGAAGTCAAAATAGAGTTATACTACAAGTTAATAACAGGTAGGATTCTGAAAATGAGGTAAATTTGCTGCTATGCCTGCCCTTCCAGGTAGTATTCAAGATGAGAAAAGTGGGTCCTAGAAAGTTAAGAACCGAGAGAAGCCTCGGCCCCAGGCCGTCCTGTGTGCTGTTGTCTGGGGTCTTTGTTTACCAGTGCCTTTGCATTGAGGTGGAATGAGGTTACTAAACAAAATAGCCATGTTTTTATCAAGTATTAGATGTTTATACTGACTTCCAAGGAAGTTACTTTTCCTAGCTTTGCACTGTATTATGCAAACATACTTCCCATAGTAGAAAAATAGTAATACCAATTATTAAAATTTGCATATACAGTAATTTCCCAATAAGAAAATTAGCTGCGGGGCTTTTGGTAGCTGTTCTGGAGTTTGAAGCTAAGACTTTGTTAAGCAGATGCTCTGCGGCTCGAGGCCCTCCGCCAGCCCTTTGTGCTCCAGCTCCTTGGAGACAAGGCCTCACTGCCCCAGCCTGTGGGTCACAGTCTTCCTGTCCACCCTTCTCCTGGACACAGGCCACCATGTCCAGCCTTTTCTCTTGAGACACAGAGTCTTAGACTTTTTGCCTAGGCTGGCCTCGAACTGCTGTCTTCCAACCTCAGCCTCTCAAGTAGCTAGAATCACAGGCAAGAGCTGTTGTGCTCATGGTGCCCAGCTAAAAGCTCATTTTTGAATGTACAAAATTAATATAAATTATGTTTGGAATTATTTTGTCACTGACATTAAATTATAAAGTAATCTAGGTGTCTTACCTGACAGAATTAATCATGACAGTGCCCGGTGCTGGTATTCACATCTGTAATCCTAAATACTAAGAGTCTGAGATCTGAGGCTCAAGGTTCATAGCTGACCCAAGAAGAAAAGTCCATGAGACTCTTACCTCCATTGACCAGCAAAAAAAAAAAAAATAGACTGGAAATGTGGTCAAGTGGTAGAGCACCAACTGAGAACAAAAAAGCCAAGTGAGAGCATAAGGTCCTGAGTACCAGCAAAAAAAAATAATCATGATAAAAACTAGTCCTAGAAATAATTTTCCAAGGTTGCTGTTTAAGTTAATCAGGGCCATTCATGTGAAAGGTGATATACTAAGCAATAGCTGTTCTAGCTTACAAGTTATCTTTGAGCAGAACAGTGCCACCAGTGTAACTAGAAAAAAACAAACAAACGTGTGTTTCCTGTCAGTTTCTAATGAGGCTTACTTAATATTAATTGGCTGAGTGATAAGCTATTTAGAAACACCCTCCCTTTGTTTCGGTAGGAGTTCTAGGGCCCGAATTCGGGGCCTGGGCACTGGTCCTTAGCTTTTTTGCTTGAGGCTAGTGCTCTACTACCTGAGTCACAGTTACATTTCTGACTTTTTGCTATTTAATTGGAGATAAGAGTCTCATGGCCTCAAACCATGATTCTCAGATCTCATCCTCCTGAGTAGCTAGGATTACAGGTGTGAGCCACCAATGCCCAGCTACAAAATATTTTTCAGGAATAACTGACTAATTGGCATGTTTTGAAAGCTGCTTTACTATTTATTCTAGAGTAGGCTTATAAACAGAAAAAAAATCATTGTATCTTAAGATTATAGAACATAAGGTTATAGAAATACCCCTGCCTGTTTTGAGCTTTTTCGGCTGCATTGTGCCCACAATTGCTTGTGTATTCTTTGTGTAAATGCTGCATTGCTAGCACTGACTGATTCCGCTGTTTTGTTTATTTTCTTGGGGAGGAAGAAAGTCAAGCTTTTGCTCTAAACACCTCATTAAGAATTACATGGACGTTGCCAGCTCTGTGTAGGAACCGGGTGGTAGTACAGAATGTGGGACCGGTGAGCTGGCTTTGAGCTCTTCAGGAGGTGACGCGGGGCTTTTCGGTGGCTGCTGTTCCCACCGTCCTCGGCCAGCTCTGGCTCTGCCCCGGCTGATGGCTGGGACTAGGAAGACGCTGCGTAGCCACACTACCCATTTTCCTGCTCATTTCATTATTTCATCTGTGCCATATTAGAGCAGAGGACAGTCATCTTTTGCTCAGTGTAGCATATGAGTCAGGTTACTTCAAGAATTGCTACAATTGTGTTTATTCCCAGGGGATATTCTGCTCAGATGATACATGTTAAATGATACCCATCATTATTTATATAGGATCATAATTTGAAGTTTTTTAAATTACATTGTCAGCTAAATAATCCCAATACTTGAAAATTGGGATTTCAGATATCATCCGTTTATTCAGCAGATAGCTGACGGGACTGGAGTCTAGTGTCCAAATAGAAGTTAGTATAAAAAATGAAAAGGTCAAGGCTGGATCCGTAGCTTAGAAAAGATAAAGAGAAATGCCAAAATGTGAACAGGGACATAGAGCCGTTCATGAGCCCTGTGCTTCCTAAACAGCCAGGACAGGCCTGGCCACCCCGCTGCCTCAGAAGAGCCTGGGCCACCCCCGAGCCTGGGGGGGGGGCGGGGGGGCAGCCTCCCAGCCGCGTTCTCCCAGGGAAGACACCTTATTTAAACACTTAGACCTGTTAGCTTTCTGAACTTTCTAAAGCATTTTGCTAAGATAAATGTGCACAAACATTGACTAATAGGAATCCCTACCAAATCAGAATCATTCCAAAAATAAATGGTGTGGGCCTGAGCCCCAGCAGATCAGAGGTTTACAGTTTTGAGCCAGTAAACGGATGCAGGCAGTAGTGACATTTTAAAGCATACTAATTTTGTGTCCTATTGCTTTTTTCTTTTTCTTGGTGCCAGTCCTGGGGCTTGAACTCAAGGCCTGGGCACTGTCTCTGAGCTTCTTTGCCCAAGGCCAGCACTCTACCACTTGAGCCACAGCTCAGCGTTTGGCTTTTTGGTGGTTAATTGGAGATTCTAAAGGACTTTCCAGCCTTGGCTGGCTTCAAACCAAGGTGCTCAGATCTCAGCCTCCTGGGTTATTTATAGGATTACAGGTGTGAGCTACCAGCTCCTGGCATTCTGTTGCATTTTTCAAAAAAGCATGATCTAGTATGATCAGCCCTTTTGAGAAAAGTTCATTGGAGGGAAAGATGAATGGGAGACACCGAACTGTTCATAGTGCACAAGAAGCATCGTCAGCCTTACGATTTCCTCGTTAACCCGTGTGTCCCGTGCCCTCCAGTGGAGAAAAGGCAGACACTTAGAGTGAGCCTCTGGCAGGTGGCTCTCCCGAGTGGCTGGCCGTGGCCTCGTGTGATGGGCTGGGTGTAGAGTGATCAGGGAGCACTCAGCTGAAGTCACTCTTGGAGAAGCAGTGCACAGCCTCTGACTTGGACTGATTTCCTCTTCTAACACCTGAGCACTTGGCGAAGTGTCAGCGCTCGCTTTTCTAACCACTTGCTTTCTCGGTTGCATTTCACGAGTTAGCCTTCCCTGTAGAGGGGTTGTCACCAGGCCCCGCACACTTGCTGTTTGAAGTAACTAGACCAGAGGTTGGCAGTGAAGTTACGCATGGCTGTGGAGGCCATTGCAAAGCGGGCGAGTGGCGCACACGTGCTGGTTATGTCGTAGCCACGACCGCTGGCGTCCTCTTGAACCCCAGGAAGCACGCAGCAAATAGCACCCTCAGGGCAGCCGGGCGCGCACAGCACCGGCGTGAATTCAGCTGACTCCTGTCCTGAGCAGCCGCTTGCAGGAGAGCTGGGAGGAGGACCTGGGGCCCGGCAGGCAGCTTTGCTTCCGGGCGCCTGCGCGCAGGGGGGCTGCGGGGTGGACGCCATCAGAACAGGAGAAAGCGCCTCCCGGAGGTGGGCAGCAGCTTGCCCACGGTGGCTGAGGACTCGCGAGGGGGCCCCCAGGAAGAGGGGGCCCCCAGGGCGGCCGTCAGACCCCCCAGTCCCGGGGCGCCCTCGCGCGGCCCGGCCCAGGGCGGGGGCGCCTCGCTTTCACTGGCACTTGGGCAGCTACCGAGTTGGCCCGAGCAAGTTAAAATCTCCAGGCACCCGCAGATGTCCATGTAATTCTCCACGCGTAACCGTGTCACTTGTGCTCACTGCCGTCACGAGCAGAAGCCGTGATCCGAGGTACCGGCCTGGGGCCGGGCGGTGGGCGGTGCCCGCCGGGCCTGCCCTGCCGTCGGGCGTCATCACTGGGCGGCGCGGACGCCCCTGCAGCGCGCCTGTCGCCCTGCGCTGACGGACGTGCCTTCTGCTTTCAGAACCCTCGCCCCCAGGAGAGCCGGGCGGCCTTCAGCGGCTCCGTCAGCATCCCGTCCATCGCCAAGGCCCGCCCTGAGCCGGGCCGCTCCCTGAGCGCCAGCAGCGGCCTGTCCGCGCGTGAGTGCGAGGGGGGGGGAGGGGGGGGGGAGGGGGAGGGCGGGGGAGGGGGGAGAGGGGAGGGGAGCGGCCGCACAGCGGGGATCGGGGCTGCCGGCTGTGTGGTGGAGGGGGAAAGGGGGTTCCCGCGCGGAGACGAGCAGGGCGACACTGCCGTGGGGACGGGGGGCGGGGGGGGGAGGGAGGGATTCGAGACGGGCGGTGGTGGCGGCCACACTCGATTGACAGGCACTTTGAGTTACCCGGAGGGTCCGAGCTGCTGGGCACATGGCAGACAGAAAGGGAAGAAGGGGGATGAGACGGTCCAGGGACTGCAGACAAGCATGGGGTGAGCCCGCCGGGAGAGCCCGGGAGAGAGCGGGGCGCACAGGGCCTCTGAAGACGCTGCAGGGCGAGGCCGAGGCGGGAGAGAGGGGCGGGGACGGGGCCGCCGGCGAGCTCCAGAGCGCGTCCTTCACCCAGAGACGGGCCGGCACCCACCGGACACGCGGGCCCCCCGAGCTAAGACGGGCCGGCCCCCACCGGACACGGCCCCCCGAGCTAAGACGGGCCGGCCCCCACCGGACACGGCCCCCCCCCCCGAGCTAAGACGGGCCGGCACCCACCGGACACGGCCCCCCCCCCCGAGCTAAGACAAGCCGGCCCCCACCAGACACGGGGTGCCCCCCGAGCTGAGACAAGCCGGCCCCCACCGGACACGGCCCCCCCCCCGAGCTAAGACAAGCCGGCCCCCACCAGACACGGGGTGCCCCCCGAGCTGAGACAAGCCGGCCCCCACCAGACACGGGGTGCCCCCCGAGCTGAGACAAGCCGGCCCCCACCAGACACGGGGTGCCCCCCGAGCTGAGACAAGCCGGCACCCACCAGACACGGGGTGCCCCCCGAGCTAAGACAAGCCGGCACCCACCAGACACGCGGGCCCCCCGAGCTAAGACGGGCCGGCCCCCACCGGACACGGCCCCCCGAGCTGAGACAAGCCGGCACCCACCAGACACGGCCCCCCCCCCGAGCTAAGACAAGCCGGCACCCACCAGACACGGGGTGCCCCCCGAGCTAAGACGGGCCGGCCCCCACCGGACACGGCCCCCCCCCCCGAGCTAAGACAGGCCGGCACCCACCAGACACGGGCCCCCCCCCCCGAGCTAAGACAGGCCGGCACCCACCAGACACGGGCCCCCCCCCAGCTAAGACAAGCCGGCACCCACCAGACACGGCCCCCCCCCCAGCTAAGACAAGCCGGCACCCACCAGACACGGCCCCCCCCCCCGAGCTAAGACAAGCCGGCACCCACCAGACACGGGCCCCCCCCCCCGAGCTAAGACAAGCCGGCACCCACCAGACACGGGCCCCCCCCCCCCGAGCTAAGACAAGCCGGCACCCACCAGACACGGCCCCCCCCCAGCTAAGACAAGCCGGCACCCACCAGACACGCGGGCCCCCCGAGCTAAGACAGGCCGGCACCCACCAGACACGGCCCCCCCCCCCCGAGCTAAGACAAGCCGGCACCCACCAGACACGGCCCCCCCCCAGCTAAGACAAGCCGGCACCCACCAGACACGCGGGCCCCCCGAGCTAAGACGGGCCGGCCCCCACCGGACACGGCCCCCCGAGCTGAGACGGGCCGGCCCCCACCAGACACGGCCCCCCCCCCAGCTAAGACAAGCCGGCACCCACCAGACACGGCCCCCCCCCAGCTAAGACAAGCCGGCACCCACCAGACACGGCCCCCCCCCCCGAGCTAAGACAAGCCGGCACCCACCAGACACGGGGTGCCCCCCGAGCTAAGACAAGCCGGCCCCCACCAGACACGGGGTGCCCCCCGAGCTAAGACAAGCCGGCACCCACCAGACACGCGGGCCCGAGCTGAAGTGCCCGGCCCGCACCCCGCACCCCGCGGCCCTTGCGGCTGGGGTCGGGGTGGCGTCTGGCCCGAGGGCGGCCTGCCCCTCTCCACTGGGCCTTGCCGGCCGCGGGGTGCAGCTCGGGGACCCGCAGCGCGCGCCTCAGGCCCCCGGAAGCCTTTCCTCACTAGCAGGCGCCGAGAAGGCTAGCTCGTGTGACCCCCGTGCGCTTGAGTGTTGGGCGTGAGTGCACACCACCCCTGCGCGTGCCCTGCGCGTGCCGGCTCTGCCGCGGGGAAAGCAGACGAGTGCCTCAACTGCTGCTGGAGAAGGAAGCACGGCTGCCCCTCCTGGTGTTCCAGGCTCAGGCAGCCCCCGTCCCTCAGCACCTGCCCCCCAGCAAGTGGGGGGGGGGCCGCGGGCGGCTGGGGGCGGCTGCAGAGGGGCGTGGCCGGCCGCGCCCGCGGACGGGGCTCCTGCCTGTCAGCGGCGGCCGCGCTGGCGGGTGGGGAAGGAAAGCCGCCGCCATCGCCGCCGCCATCGCCGCCGCCGCCTGCTCCAGGCCCGGGACTGCGTGGCGCGTGAGCGGCTCCCGGCCTCAGCCCCGCGGCGGCGCCCACCGCCAGCGCCGACCACCGCAGCCGCGCTCCCGCGCCCAGCCTGGGGCGTCGCAAGCAGAGCCCGAGCCTCGCGGGCCTCCCTGCCGCCACGGGCGGGAGCCCCGCGGGGTGTGCGTGTGTGTGTGTGTGTGTGTGCGCGTGTGCGTGTGTGTGTGTGCGTGTGTGTGTGTGCGCGCGTGTGCGTGTGTGTGTGCGTGTGTGTGCGTGTGTGTGCGCGCGCGTGCGCGTGTGTGTGTGCGCGCGTGTGCGTGTGTGTGTGCGCGTGTGCGTGTGTGTGTGTGTGTGCGCGCGCACGAGTACATTTTGGAAGAGTTTGCCCCTTGCTGGGTTACATTCCTAATGCTCTGGGCCACACCCCACCCACATGGGCATTTTGAGTATTTAAAGTGAGAGAAGGGGCTGTGGCCTCGTGGTGGAGCGCTCGCCTCGTGTACGCGAAGCCCTGGGTTCGAGTCCTCAGCACCACGTAGATAGAAAAGGCCGGAAGGGGCGCTGGGGCTCAAGTGCTAGCCTTGAGCAGAAAGAAGCCAGGGACAGTGCTCAGGCCCTGAGTTCAAGACCCAGGACTGGCAAAAAAGCAACCGTGAGAGGCGGCATGAATCAGTGAGGGGGACTTAGGCTGTGTGCACAGAAGGGGACGGGATTGGTGAGCCCCCGAGCTTCGCAGGATTGGGACACAGAGCAGAGGGAAGGCAGAGCCCCCCACCCCCGTGCCGCCCCCCCCCCGCCATGCTGCGGGGCTCCTGGGCCTCCACGGCTGGTGCGGGTTCGGGAGCGTGGCCTCCCACACGCAGCGTGTGTGACCACGGGCTCGTTCCCTGTGGGCACAAGCATTTCGTCTGTCTCCTCCGTGGCGTGTTGTTTTTGTGCTGGTCCTGAACTCGGGGCCCGCGCGCCCTGCTGAGCTTGGTTGCTCAAGGCCCGCGCCTGCTGCTGGAGCCACAGCGCCGCTTCGGCTTTAGGTGCTGAACTGGAGGTCGGCGTCTCACTTTCCTACCCGGGCTTCGAACCCCAGGGCCTCAGCTCTCCGCCCCGAGTCGCTGAGGGGCCCATGTGTGAGCTGGTGGCGTTTGCTTTCCATTTTCATATCATTTCAAAACTCTAATTGTGCCATTGTTTTAATACGAAATACGCGTAAGCTTGGGACGCGCTGGCAGGGCCCCGTGTCGGGCGTGTCGGTTCGGGTGGAGCTGTGGCTCTGCTGCGCTGCGGTGTCTGGTGCGTTGCTGGCCGTGGCCGCGTCCCGCTTTCCCCCGCGCTGCGCTCCTTGCTGAGGTTTCCTGCGGGCATTCTGCAGGGGGGGCGGGGCGGGGGGCGGGGGGGGGGGCGGGGCTGTCCCCCCAGGGCGGGGGGCGGGGCGGGGCTGTCCCCAGGGCGGGGGGCGGGGCGGGGGGCTGTCCCCAGGGCGGGGGGGCGGGGGGGGGCGGGGGCTGTCCCCAGGGCGGGGGGGGCGGGGGCGGGGGCTGTCCCCAGGGCGGGGGGGCGGGGCGGGGCTGTCCCCAGGGCCGGGGCGGGGCGGGGGCTGTCCCCAGGGCGGGGGGCGGGGCGGGGCTGTCCCCGGGGCGGGGGGGCGGGGCGGCCTCCGCCTGA
Source organism: Perognathus longimembris pacificus (assembly GCF_023159225.1). NCBI lineage: Eukaryota > Metazoa > Chordata > Mammalia > Rodentia > Heteromyidae > Perognathus > Perognathus longimembris. The sequence goes on from NC_063171.1 coordinate 68,001,387, forward strand.
GCCCACGGGAGGCGGCGGGGCCACGCCACCCGGCCCTGCGCGGGGAGGGGCAGGGAGCTGGGCTGATGGGGGGGGCCGGCCGGGCTGCCAGGACTCCGGGGGTGCTCACGGGTGGGCGCGGCTGTGAGGCGTCGGTGGTGTCCACCGTGCGGCAGGGTGGGCGCGGGGGCCGCCGTGGACGTGGACGGCAGGGCGGGGGGTGGGGCCGCGGGGCCGCCGTGGACGTGGACGGCAGGGCGGGGGTGGGCGCGGGGCCGCCGTGGTGCACACGTGGCCCTGGGACTCTGGGGAAGAAGCCGGGAGGCTGCGGGCTTCCTTCCGCCGGCGGGCGGCGGGGTCCTCGCGTGTCCCGGCGTGAGAGTGACGCCCGGCCGCCCGCAGGCTCCTCGGCACAGAACGGCAGCGCCCTGAAGCGCGAGTTGTCGGGGGGCAGCAGCTACAGCGCCAAGCGGCAGCCCTTGCCCTCCCCCGTCCGAGGGCTCCCTGTCCTCGGGGGGCATGGACCAAGGAAGCGACACCCCGGCGAGGGACTACGACGGAGAGGTGAGTGCGCGCGGGCGTCCCGGGCGGGGGGGGTCCCGGGCGGGCGCGGGGGACGGGGGGGTGCGGCGCCCGGGTTCCCCCCCGGCGCCCGCTCACGGGCCGGGCTTGCAGGACTCGGACTCGCCGCGCCACTCCACCGCCTCCAACAGCTCCAACCTGAGCAGCCCGCCCAGCCCCGCGTCCCCCCGCAAGACCAAGAGCCTCTCGCTGGAGAGCGGCGACCGCGGGGGCTGGGACCCCTGAGCCCGCCCCCGGCGCCCCCGGCGGGAAAGGACGACGGGGAGGGCGGGGGGACGCCCGCACCCCCCGCGCGGTGTACATAGTCACAGGAGCACCGCGGGCCGTCCAGGACGCTCGCCTGCCAGCCGCGGCCTCCTGGAGCGCGGGGAGGGGGGCCCGGTGGGGAGGGCAATGCAAGTCCAGCCCCGCCCTCCCCACCGGGGGCTCCGGACGCGCTCTCCACCGCCTCCACCCATCTCTCCACCCGCCCCCCCACGTGGGCCGGGACCCCGCTCCAGACCCCGCCACCCCCGCAAGCCCAGGCCCCTCCTTCCAGACGCTTCTTCCCGAGCCTCAGCCCCGCCCGCCGCCCCGCCCCGCCCGGGACACAGAGCAGGACTTGGGCCTGGCGGCCATGGTCCCGTCACACGAGTAGCAAATAAAGACGTCGTCTCCTGGAGCCGCCTCCGCCTCTTGCTTCCCCGGCACCGGCACGGGGGGGGGGGGGGGGGGGGGGGGGGGGGGGGGGGGGGGGGGGGGCGGGGGGCAGGGAGAGGGGCGGGTGTCGGCTTCGGCCGGAACACCGCGAGGGCCGGGGCCGGGGCCTGCAGCCGGCCCGGCGCGGCTCCCTGGTGCTCAGGGCCCTCGGCCGCCTGAGCCACCGCCTTCTCTGCGCCTGTGGTGCTGAGGAGTCGAACCCAGGACCTCACGATGGCGAGTCTAGCTCGCTGCGCTCCGCGTGGCCCGTCACGGCCCGGCCTCCCCCACGCGCGGCCCTCGGGCGGGCCGCTGGGCTTCCTGGGCTCTGCCAAGACCTGCACTGGCGAGAAAGGCTGCGTGCGGCTGGGCGCGGGGCGCGTGGAGGACCGCGGGGGGTGGGCGATCCCACGGGGAAGCCGGCCGTGCATCTCCCAAGCGGCCCCAGACCCCGCCCCGTCCCCGCCGCAGCGCTGCAGCGCCACCGTGGGGGTGGGGGTGGCCGGCTCACTGCCGCCCTGGGGTCCCAGCCACGCGCTTGGTCCCCGCAGGGGCGGACGCCGCGCCGTCGTGCAGGCCCAGGCCCGCTCCACCTGCGCCCGCCCGGCCCGGGGCCAAGGAGCCGCCCGGCCTGCGAGCGCCCAGGAAGGCGGGGGGCAGTGGCTGTTAGCACGCCGGCCTCCCCCCCTGCACGCCCCGCACGCCGGCCTCCCCCCCTCTGCAGCGCGGGCCTCAGGCGGGCTGGCGCGAGGGTGCTGGAGGGCGGCATCGGCCCGGGCCCACCCTGACCCTGGGCCCCTTGTGGCCGCCCCGCCACGCAGAGTGGGACCCCTCCCTCCCCCCCTCCCTCCCCCTCCCTCCTCGGCTGGAGGCGGCGGGCTTCGGCGGCGGGAGCGAGCACGGAGCACTTTGCGGGGCCAGGCTTCCTTCCGGGGCGTCTTTATTGGAGACCCCGCCGACCCCGCTCCCCGCGGCCCGGGCTACGGGGCGGCCCGGCGCTGGCAGGTAGCGGCCGTACGCGTCCTCGAACATGGCCTTGCAGGGGAAGCGCGCGCGGAGCTTGGAGCAGATGAGGAAGGAGCCGCCCATCTTGCGGTGCAGCGAGTAGGTCTCCTCGGGCGGCGGCACGAGGCGGTGCCGCAGCATGGTGGGGATGAGCCCGTGGATGCGCTCCGTGGTGCTCTGCGTGCCGAAGTCGAACGGCTCCTCGGAGGCGAAGGCCTCGCCCAGGATCAGGATGGCGTCCAGGTGCGCGTCCTCCATGGCCTGCGCGGGCGGGCGCGGCGGCGGGGGCGGTGAACCCGCCTCCCCGGGCCGCCGCGCCCCCCAACCCCCCGCGCCCCCAACCCCCCGCGCGCCCACCAACCCCCCGCGCGCCCCCCAACCCCCCGCGCGCCCACCTTGACCTCGTAGCCCGTGAGGAACTTCATCTCGATGGACTTCTTCAGCACCGTCTCCCGGTCCCTGTCCGCCGCCGCCGGATAATCTGCGGGGAGCGCCCGAGAAGCTTCCAGAAGCCGGGGAGGCCTCCAGGCCGCCCGGCCCCGCGCCCCGCCCCGCCCGGCCCCGCGCACCGCCCTCCGGGGCCCCAGCCCGGCCCCGCGACCCGCCCCGCCCGGCCCCCGCGCCCCGCCCCGCGCCCCGCCCCGCGCCCCCAGCCCCGCCCGGCCCCGCGCCCCGCCCTCCGGGGCCCCCGCGCCCCGCCCCGCGCCCGCCCCGCGCCCCCAGCCCCGCCCCGCGCCGCGCCCCCAGCCCCGCCCGGCCCCGCGCCCCGCCCTCCGGGGCCCCAGCCCGGCCCCACCTGGATGTAGAGGTCGGTGAAGGACGGGTCGTACTCCCGCGTGGCCCCGAAGTCCCAGCAGCGCCACCTTGGGTGGAAACAGAGAAGCTGCGCCCGGCCCCGGGGGAGGGGGGAGGGGGGTCTGGGGGGGAGCGCTCCCGCCCCCCCTCCCGCCCCCCCCCCCCGCTGACCTTGTGCTGGTCGGGGTCGTAGAAGAAGTTGGCCCAGTTGGGGTCGGTCTGCATGATGTGGAACTCGAACAGCTCCCGCAGGCACAGCACCAGACGTTGTAGCAGATCTGCGGGGGGGGGGGGGGTGAGCCTCGCCCGCGCCCCGCACCCCCCCCCGCGCCCCGCCCCCCCACGCCCCCGCCCCGCCCCCCCCAGCCGCGCACCTCGTTGCGGATCTCCTGGCTCAGCCCCTCGGCCCTGGTCCAGGGGGAAGCCGGACACCAGCTCGGTGGTGAGCACGCGCGGCCCGCACAGCTCGTCCACCACCTCGGGCACGTAGAAGAAGGGGTGGCCGCGCAGCAGCTCCCTGCGGGGGCGGCCGGGGGCGCGCGTGGGCCCGGGCGCGGGGGCAGCGCTCCCTCCCCCTCCCCCCACCCCCGTCCCCGCCCGCGCGCCCCGCACCTGAACTTGCGGGCGCAGGCGGCCTCGCGCTCGTAGTCGCACTCGAGCGTCAGCTCCCGCCGCATCACGTCCATCAGGTGCTCGGGGAACAGGCCTGCGGGGGGCGGGGCGCGGTCAGGGCGTCCGCGGGGACCCCCGGGTCCCCCCCCCCCCGCGCCCCCCTCCCCGCGCCCCCGCACCTTCGGGAGCATGTTGCTCATGTTCAGCACGGCCATGAGGTTGCTGACGTCGCTGTCGATGCTCTGGGCCACGCCGGGGTACTGGGGGCACGGGGGGGGGGGGGGGGGCCTGACAACGCGGCCCGCCGGGGCCACGCCCCCATGCCACGCCCTTGTCGCCACGCCCACGCCCCCCGCGTCCTCACGCCACGCCCCCATGCTACGCCTCGTCTCCCACGCCACGCCCCCCGCGTCCTCACGCCACGCCCTCGTCCCCCACGCGCCACGCCCCCCGCCCAGGCCTTGGCGCGGCACCTGGATCTTCATGGCCACCTCGCGGCCGCCCTTGAGGCGGGCCAGGTGCACCTGCCCGATGGACGCGGCGGCGAACGGCCGCTCCTCGAAGTACTCGAGCCGCTCGCGCCAGTGCGGGCCCAGGTCGCCCGCCAGCGTCTTCTGCGGGAACACGGGCGGGCGTGAGCACCGGGGCCGGGCCGGGCCGCCCGGGGAGGAGCCCCGGCGGGGAGCCCGCCCCCCCCCCCCCGCCTCCACCCCCCCCACCCCCCGCGCCGCCCTCACCGTCATCTGCTTGAGCGCATGAAGTCCGCGCTCTGCCGCACCCGCTCGAAGACCTTGGCCAGGTGGGGGTTGATGAAGGCGTCGTCTGCAAGGCGGGGCGGCCGTGAGCCCCGCGGGGCGGGCGGGGGGGGTGGAGGCCGGTGTCCCCCCCCGGGGCGCCCCCCCACTCACCCTGGATGCTCAGCATCTGGCCCAGCTTGAGCGCGGCGCCGCGCACCTTGCAGAGCGTGCTCACGATGCGCTCCGCGTTCGCCTCCGACAGGAACGGGCTCGAGTCCAGCACCGCCTTCCGCCCTGCGCCACCGGGCCGCCGTCACGCGCCGCCGGGGGGGGGGGGGAGCCCTCCCCACGCCCCGCCCCCCACACGCCCCCCCCCCCCCGCGCTCACCGGAGGAGGCCTCGGGGCGCAGACTCTTCTTGGCGACCTCGGCCAGGGCCCCGAAGCCCAGCCCCACCGCCAGGCCTGCAAGCACAGGGCCGCGCCGGGCTAGGACGGCCGGGCCGGGCCACCCGGGGCCAGCGCGGGGGGACGGGGCCCCACCGCCCCCACTCCCAGCCCCCCCGTCCCCACGGCAGCAGTGCCGAGCGGGCTGTGGGGCTGTGGAAAGTTCCCGAGTGACACCCACGGGTCCTCCAGGGCGTGCCGGCGGGGCGCCCCCCAGCCCCCACCAACACCCCACTTGCCCGAAGCCCAGCCCCCCGCCAGTGCCCGGGGGCCCCCCGCCGCTGCCACAGCCAC